>NC_080176.1:37443498-37743498 GCF_950295315.1 Erinaceus europaeus
GACGTAATTCCTTCTAGCTCCATCCAAGATAGGTCAGAGAAGTTGGGTTCATTGTTCTTAAGAGCTGCATAGTATACCATTGTGTATATATACCACAGCTTTCTCAGCCACTCATCTGTTGTTGGGCACTTGGATTCCTCCAGGTTTTAGCTATTATGAATTGTGCTGCTTTGAACATAGGTTTACACATATCTTTTTGGTTGGGTGTTATGGAGTCCTTGGGGTATATCCCTAGGAGAGGAATTACTAGAAGGTCTATGTATAGCCTTGTGAGAGTTCTCCAGACTGCTCTCCACAGAGGTTGGACCAACTGACATTCCCACCAGCAGTACAAAAGAGTTCCTTTGTCCTCACTGCCTCTCTAGCATTTGTTGCTGCTGTTCTATTTGATGTATGCCATTCTCACTGGGGTGAGAGGGTATCTCAATGTTGTCTTTATTTGTATTTCTCTGACAGTCAGTGACCTGGGGTGATTTTTCATGTGTTTGTTAGCCTTTTGGATCTCTTCTGTACTGAATATTCTGTCCATATCCTCTGCCCATTTTTAGATGGGGTCATTTGCTTTTTTGGTGCTAAGTTTGCTGAGCTCTTTGTATATTTTGGTGATTAGTCTCTTGTCTGATGTATGGCATGTGAAAATCTTCTCCCATTGTGTGAGGGGTCTCTTTGTGTCATGGTTTCTTTGGCTGTGCAAAAGCTTTTCAATTTGATGTAGTGTCATTTATTTGTTTTTGTTTTAGTCTTTCTTGTAATTGGGTTTGTTTCAACAAAGATGTCCTTCAGGTTTAGGTGGGAAAGTGTTCCACCAATGTTTTCCTCTAAGTATTTGATAGTTTCTGGTCTAACTTCCAGGTCCTTGATCCATTTGGAGTTGACTTTTTTATTATTATTATTTATTTATAAAAAGGAAACATTGACAGAACCATAGGATAAGAGGGGTACAACTCCACACAGTTTCTACCACCAGATCTCTGTATCCCATCCCCTTCCCTGATAGCTTTCCTATTCTTTAACTCTCTGGGACTATGGACCCAAGGTCATTGTGGGATGCAGAAGGTTGAAGGTCTGGCTTCTGTAATTGCTTCCCTGCTGAACATGGGCATTGACAGGTCAATCCATACTCCCAGCCTGCCTCTCTCTTTTTGTGAGATAAAGTGGATTGAACCTGGCACTTTGGAGCCTCAAGAATGAGAGGTTGACTACTTTTCTAACACACATCACATATCCAGCTCCATGAAGACATCATCATGATTCCTTAGTTAGTACTGAACCTACCATAAGGAAGAGTGGGCAAATATCCTAAGGATTAAATGGCTGGTGCCCAGGATTAGTACCTCTGTCCTCTCATATGGTGGCAGAGAGGCTAATCCTCAATGTGTTGTTTTTTGATGGTGATTAAGTCCTGAGGGCAGAGCACTTATGAATGGGATTACTGCCCCCTTATGGGAAGAGCCATGGCAAATATGATCCTTCTCCTGACTGCCATGAATGAATAATGATGTGATAATCTGAAAGTTGGAAAGGGGCCTACACAGAAGATCTGTCATCACCCTGTTCTTGGGCTTCTAAGCTTCTGAATGATGAGGAGGAAACTAATGCTGTTCAATCCACTTAGTCTATGCTATTCTGTACAGTAGCTGCAGTTGACTAAAATACTTGCCAAATTTTTATTTTAGCCTTTGTGTTATTCCCACTCCTGTGTGACTATGCAAATTAAACAAAGAGGCAAAACAAGTGGAGTGTAGAACCAAGATTCAGAGACTAGGGAGGCTCAGCATTCATCCAGTCTTCTCTCACTAGACAGTCCACTGAGCTCAGTCCATTAAATAGATGACCTTCTCCTTACTCAAACTTGGTTCTTAAATTAATACCAGGTTCTCCTGAAGCTTTATTAAATGATGAAGAACAGTGGAAACGGGGGAAGAGATAAGTATCCCAAAAAGTCTTACTTGTGATTGGTGATTTCCATATTGCCATACTGCTCAATCTACAGTTACCCACAATGATGTTATGTACACAGCAGGTAGGGTTTGTCCACATATTATGCTTCATTGTGTCTATCATGCCAATATAAAACCAAGGGAAAAGTGAGAGCCACTGTTTAAAGATGTATCTTTTTTTAAATCTTTTAATTTTTTTACTATTTATTTATTTATTGGATAAAGACAGAGGAAAATAAGAGAGTTAGAGTGAAAGAGATACAGACAGATGGACAGACACCTGCAGTACTACTTAACTGCTTGTGAAACTTCCCCCATACAGATGGAGACCAAGGATCTTTGCACACTATAACATGTGCACTCTGCTGGTGCACTACCACCTGGCCCCTAAAAAAGTGTCTCTATGAATTTCCATTACTTGGATAACTAATCAGATTTCTCAGGATAACTGAGCCCTAAGACTCTTCAAATATATTACTGTAGAGGTATGGAGTGGAATTCAGTTTCCCTAAATTTTATAGCATTGAAACCAATGGTAAATTAACAAAACATGATAAAAAAAAACCTATAATATAAACTTTCAGTGAAATGTGTCATCTGATTTATCATTCTCTTTCTCTCTCTTTCCTTCCCTCCCTCTCCCCCCACCTCTCTTGTTATTGTTGGGGCTTCACTGCCATAGGATGACTTTTTTTATGTACACGGAGAATTTGATAAAGTGGTTCAGTTTCATTCTGCATGTTTCAACCCAGTTTTCCCAACGCCATTTATTGAAGAGAGCCTCCTTCCTCCATTTAATACTCTGGGCCCCCTTATCAAAGATTAGATGTCCATGGGTATGGGGGTTTAGTTCTGGACATTCAATTCCAGAATTCCACTGGTGTGTGCCTATTTTTGTTCCAGTACCAGGCTGTTTTGATGATGATGGCCTTATAATACAGTTAGAGATCTGGGAGTGTAATGTCTCTATTTCCATTTCTTTTCCTCAAGATTGTTTTGGCAACTCTAGGTATTTCCTGGTTCCAGATAAATTATTGTAATTTTTGTTCTATTCTCTTAAAGAAGCTCAGTGGAACTTTGATGGGTATCACATTAAATTTGTATATGGCTCTGGGGAGAAAATTCATTTTAGGCTACAAGATTTTAAGAGTATACTACCAGAATTCAGTATCCCCACCCTTCCACCTCCCAAAAAAATACTACCATAGTTCTTACAAGTCTTAGAAACAGTTTTCTTGCTTCTGTTTTGTTTAGTTCATGGGTATTAATTGTCTAGGTTCCACATATGAGTGAAACTATATGGTAATTGTTTTTAATTTCTTTATTTATTTCACTAAGTATAATCATCTCCACTTTCATCATTTTGTCCCAAAGGATACAATATCATCTTTTTTGATTACAGAGTAATATTCCATCTGATAACTTCTTTAGTCAGTCATCTGTTGATGGGCATTTAGGCTGCTATGGCTGTTGTGGATAATACATATATATATGAATATAAGTGTGCAAGTCTCCCTTCAAATTAGTGTTTCAGTGTCCTTTTTATAAATGCTATGAGTGGTATTGCTAGATCATAAGGTAACTCTCCACATAGTCTTCCAAAGGGACTGCAACAGTTTGCATTCCCACCAGCATTGTAGCAGCATTTTCTTTCACAACCTCTCCAACACCTGTTATTTCCTGGTTTGTTGATGCCAGCCATTCTCTCAGTTGTGAGATGGTTTCTCAGTGTAGTTTTAATTTGCATTTATCTAGTGATCATTGAAGTGGAGGAATTCTTCATGTGTCTGTGGGCCATGTGTATCTTCTTTAGAAAACTGTCTGCTTAGTTCTTTGGCCCACTTTTTAACTTTTTTTTCTGCTTCCAGGGTGCTTTCTGGGGCTCAGTGCCTGCACTATGAATCCACTGCTCCTGGAGGCCATTTTTTCCCCATTTTGTTGCTCTTGTTATTATTGTTGTTGTTGTTGGTATAGTTGCCATTGCTGTTGTTGTTGCTGGATAGGACAGAGAGAAATCAAGAAAGGAGGGGAAGACAGAGAAGGAAGGGAAAGATAGACACTTGCAGACCTGCTTCACTCTTGTAAAGTGACTCCCCACCCCCGCCCCTGGCAGGTGGGGAGCTGGGGGCTTGAACCAGGATCATTGTGCCAGTCATTGTACTTCACGTAATGTGCACTTAACCCAGTGCTCTACTGCCTGGTCCGCTGACCCACTTTTTAATTGGGTTATTTTTGCTTCTTTTGTAGCTCTGTACCAATTCTTTATAGATGTTTGATATCAGTCATTTGTCTGATGTCATTTACTGGGTTGCTTGGTTATCCTTGCGTAGTTTGCTTTTGATGTGTAAAAGCTTTTTAGTTTTGTGTAATCCCATTTATTTACTCTTATTTTCATTTCCTATGCCCAAGGCTTGAGTCTCAAAATACATCTTTAATGTCAGGTCCTGCCAAATTTCACCAACATTTCTTTTATAAATGTTTGAGTTTCTAGAATTATGACTCATTTTTGCAAAGAAAAATATGTCATGACTTTTCTGGCAACACAATATTTTGCAGGCCCAAAATGATCTCTGTTAGATAGCCATCTAAGTTCTTTTCAGGGTAAAGAGAGGGCCTAGATCTGGTTGTGCACTATAGGCAGCCTGTTAGAAACTTGTGATGTGGGGCTGGGTGATGACACACCTGGTTGAGCGTACACACTGCAATGCTCAAGGACCCAAGTTCAAGCCCCCAGCCCCCTCCTGCAGAGGGAAAACTTTGCAAGTGACAAAACAAGGCTGCAGGTGTCTCTCTGTCTCTTTTCCTATCACTCCCTTCCCTCTCGATTTCTGGCTGTCTCTATCCAATAAATAAATAAATAAAGATAACAACAACAAGGGAAGAGAGAGAAAGAGAAAGAGAAAGAGAGGGAGAGGGAAAGAGGGAGAGGGAGAGGGAGAGGGAGAGGGAGAGAGAGAGAGAGAGAGAGAGAGAGAGAGAGAGGAAGAAGTTTGTGATAGGCCCTTAAATTCCAGGCACCAATCATGAGATAAAGCAGGTTGAACTGTGGGAGTTTTCTACTCTAGTGCTTCAATAAGGTGAACTCATAAACTTCCATAAACTCATCTGAGGCTTCCTTATGTGCACTTTCATTCTGTTGATCCAGCATCCACTGCCTATATCTCTCTTCTCTTCATAGTTCTTTTTCCCAGTGTTGGGTATTTTAGGCAATGCAGTGAGGGTTGCAGCACCTCCTCGTCTCTATGACCCCACTACTTCCTCTAAATAGATGAGCTGACAATGCACCCAGCCTCATAGATAGAAGGTGAAAAGGTAGAAAGTAGTTAGCTTTTGAAACAATGTTCCTGCCTCAGTATGTCTTGAATTTGATAGCAGCTTTCTTTTCTATCTTCACCTTAGGTCATCTGACAGTCCCCAAGTACTTGACTTGGTCAATAAAAGTACCAAGAGAGATGTGTCTCTGGGAGACTGCAGTTTAAACAAGCCACCATTTCTGATGTTGCTTAAAGGTTCTACAAAGTTTAGCAAAGCCAAGACTTTCAATATTAACCAGGTAAGCGTCAGAAGCCTATGCTGGATTTTGGCCACCCAGACAGTTCTCACAAGACAATTCTACCTCCTGTGAAGGGTTGGGGTGGGGGTGGGAGAGACATAGGTATGTGGACCCTCTGTTGGTCAGTGTCTCCATCAAATCATTTTGATGGATCATCAACATCAGGACTTTACCAAAATGTCCGTGTAGTTTTTGTTTAAGCTTTTATTATATACCTTACTGCAAATTTGACAAGTTTTGTAATCACAGAACAAACAGAACCTTGACTTCACAATTTCTAAAGCTCTTTTGATATTTCTGTTGTATCTCCAATAGGGATAATGACTGTCCCCAGAATACAGCGGTCCTGTGTCTCCTCTTGTCCACAGATGTCCCCCAGTCCTCTCTCTCTCATGAAAAATATGCACTCACACTCAGGCTTTCTCCAAATCTTGACTTTGCATGAGAGATAATGGGAGAACTTTTAAATTCCCAAATTTATGTTTCACCTCACCCAATTGAATCAGATGCTCTTTTTTGGTTCTTCACAACTGATTCTGAAGGAGTAGGGCCATTACAGTGAATTGAGGGTAGAGGTAGCAGCTGACTAGAGACTAGAACACAGGGTTAGAACTGAAAGAGATTTTTGCTCCCTCTGCAGTCAGCAATGTACTCTCCTGTGTCTGAAGCTACAGTTAATATGATTAATGGATAAGATGGAGTACCTCCAATGTGCCAGGCTTGGCACAAATCTCTTTAAGTGGATTTGCTTCCTAACTCCACCAGTAACCTTGTGAGGGAAATGCTATTGCTAGCTACCTCTTACAGAACAGGATACTGTGGTTTTGAAGAGTGAGTCATTTTCCCAACCTCCCAGAAATGGAAGGTAGAGCTGGAACACAAACCCAGGCACCCTGACCCATGCTCAGGTACTCTTAAGAGTGATGGACTTCTCTTCAACGCTCGCTTCACTCATCCTCAACCACAGGCTGCTTGTCTTACACTATTTCTCTGAAGTACACTGAGTTGGAAAAGTTGAAACACAAGCACATATTAAGATATGTTTTATGCTACCAGGAAGAAATACCCTTCACAACCCCCAAGAGATTTTAGTTACTGTTATGAAAAGAACATCTTCAGAATAGCCCCATCAGGAATAAAGTTTTTTTTTCATTGTAAGATAGAAAGTCATTGAGAGACTAAATTAGCACAATGACAGTGGCATTAGAGAAAAGGAGATATATTCAATACTATTTAAAAGATAAAATGTGGGAGTCGGGTGGTAATGCAGCAGGTTAAGCACACATGGCACGAAGCGCAAGTACCGGTGTAAGGATCCTACAAGCCCCCAGCTCCTTACCTGCAGGGGAGTCGCTTCACAGGCAGTGAAGCAGTTCTGCAGGTGTCTATCTTTCTCTCCCCTCTCTGTCTTCCCCTCCTCTCTCCATTTCTCTCTGTCCTATATAACAATGACAACATCAATAACAACAACAATAACTACAACAACAGTAAAAAACAAGGACAACAAAAGGGAAAATAAATAAATACTTTAAAAAACTAATAAAATAAAAGATAAAATGTACCAAACACAGAAGATAATAATTGAATGTGGGTGGCAAGGTGGAGGCAAGAGTTAAAATAATCCCTGGGCATATAGTTAATGGTTTGGAATGGTTGGAGCTTCCATTCATGCAATAAGAAAGACAAGTCTTTGAAGAGAAAGAGCATGGGTGGCATCTGGGGCATATCAGGTGGCAGATGTCTGTGGGACCTCCAGGAAGAAAACAAAGGTGGGTAGGTGCTGTTAGGTGGCTCTGAGTACCTTCCAGAAATGAGGTGGGGCCTGAGACTTTTGGTGTGGGAGGCAACTGTGAATGTACTGTCTTCTTTGTCCTCCCTCTTCTTTATATGCCACCAAGTGAGATGAAATAAGACACTGATTCTGGCTCCCAAAGCCTAGTAACAGAGAGAAGGAAACAGTTTGTGGTTCTTTAAGTATAGAACTTTGGGCTCAGATTTTTTGGGTTTGCACCCAGCCTTCTCACTCACTGGGTATATGACCCTGAATGATTATTTAGCTTTTCTCTGTGGGTCTATTTCTAGCAACATAAATGAAGTTACATAATAGTGATAGCTTATGGTATTATGAAAGTTTAATGAGGTAATCAGCCCAAGACAGGATGTGCTTAGCATATAGTAAGAGTGTAATAAATATCAGCTATTATTATTTTTACACACACTAATGACCTGAGTGAAAGAAATAAAACATATCACAGGAATTGCTTGCCACAGAGATCAGGATTTTTGTTTTTTCTAGAGGAGATAATACATGATGAACTGGGACTGAAATGCAGATTGAATTGAGATGAGCAAGTGCTATATTGCTGCACAAGCTAAAGCCCAAAGCTGGCAGACAGGATGTGGGCAGAACTCACAGTTAGAAGACATGTACATTCTCTTTGATCTTTTTTCAGTTTACTTCACATCCCACTGAGAATAGAATAAAGCACTTTATAGGTCAGTAGATGTGGTCTCAGTGAGGTTAAAGAAAACTTGCTAAAGGGCACCAACCAGTCAATAAATTGCAACTAGAACTCAAGCTCAGAGCTGCAGTGTCCAGTGAATGTGCTCCTCCAGGCATGGGATGGGACCTGTACAGACTTGGACAGCTCGGAGATCAGGGGCCAATGTGGCAGAGGATGGAGACTAAGGCAGAATTCTGTGCTGGAGCCAGATTATGGCAAGCCTTCCTGGCCTGATGTGATTTTGACACTTTTTCATAGTCAGCATGAAACTAGAGGACAGGGGAGATAGCATAATGGTTATTCAGAGAGTCTCTCATGCCTGATGCTCCCAAATCCCAGGTTCAATGCCCCAGACCACCAGTAGCTAGAGCTGAGCAATGGTGTGTGTGTGTGTGTGTGTGTGTGTGTGTGTGTGTGTGTGTGTTGTTGTTGTTGTTGTTGTTGTTGTTGTTGTTTGTTTTTAATGAAACCAGTGAAACAAGTGATATAAGCCATGCTTGGCCTAGGGAAGTCCTAGAAGTAAGGAACAAACTAGCAAGCTATTATAATGATGCAGGCAAGAGAGCAGAGACCTACCTTTCAGGGCAAAAACACTGGGTGGAAGGGAAGTAGAAACAGAATGTGTCACAGAGAAAGATAGGTCATGGAAAGTGAATGCATGGAAACCACAGGGGAAAGGGTTTTCATGGCGACGAAGACATAGGCCTGGAGGTCACTGAAGGGTAATTGTCCTGCTAAGAAAATTGAGGGAATTTCAATAATAAGAACATACTCATTACTAAAGGGATTGCTGACACTGAACATAGAGAAAAGCTTTTCAGGAGGGAGGAGGTGTGAGCCCCAGAGAGGAAGCTGTAGTAAGAGTCAGGTTTAGCTGTCTTTAAAATATATATTTATGTGTGTGTAAATATATATTAAATAATAATAAATATATTAAGTAACAAATGTATTAAATAAATATTTCTATAAGCATTTGTCTAAATTATATACTATTTTAAACTATTTACTTATAGTATTTATAAATGTAAATATTTATAGATTATTTATATTTAATTATTTATAGATTATTTATATTTAATTATCATTTCAGTTATATATGTTTGTTATATATCATATAAAATGTATTAACATACATTGATTAAACATAGTACATATATTAATGATAAATATACTTAAAAAAAACTATGTTTGTTAGGGCTGGGAAACGTTGAGAGGGGAAGGAGCAATAGGAAGGGACAGAGAAAGAGAGACACCTGCAGTGCTTCATAGCTAGTGGAACTTTCCCCCCTGCAGGTGAGGACTGGGGGCTTGAACCTGGGTCCTTGCAGATTATAATGTGTGTGCTCACCCAGGTGAACCACTGCCCAGCAGCTTTTGTCATTATATTTTTGTTGAGCAGTTCGTTTTACTTTGTAGTGATTAACCATCTCCACCTATCCTTATGCAAGCACTGACTGTCTCAGTAACTGGGGTAAAAACTCATCCTGAGCTTTCTATCCAGCAGCAATCCAGGGAGGAAGCCCTGATCTTTCTGGAAATCTGAGTCTGTGGATAAAAATCTTTTAGCTGAGAGCTCAAGAAAACTCACTGTAAAGCAATTTAAATATCACTAAGACCTAGACTGGGACAAGCACATAGTTCTGATGGGGACATGTGTGCTGGAGGCCTGCCCCATCAGGACTGGGCCCCACCTGTCTAGTTCTGGGCTAAGTGTCCTCACCTGAGGGCACCCAGCACCACAAGCAGCTCCACCTTCTGCTAGGTTTACCTCCTCTGCTGGAATGAACTCTTTTCTGAAGGCCCTGCCCCAAATTCCTGTAAAGGCTACTCTCCTGGCTTCATTCTTGGCCCAGCTCCTAGCAGCACGTGGCTATCTCCTTCTCTCTGGGGACTGGAGATCCCTGCTGAGCTGGTGCCCTGTGGACATATTCTCAAGATCAGGGCTACACAGCAGGGAAAGTAAGGAGTCGCAAATGTTCTTTATTCAGGTCTTACTTACATTTATTATGGTTGCATCTTTGTGTTAAGATTCAATCCAGCTCAAAAGTGCAAAGCAGCCTCCAGCTGAAGACAGACTTCATGTGGGGGTCAGCTCATCAGGAAGCAGGAACAAACTGTAACCCCTCTGTTTCCAGCTCTCTAGGTCCTTCCAAGGGCAAAGGCCCAAGCAAGTAACCACAAGAGAATATACGGGTTAGAGCTCCCTGTCCCTCTGGTTAGTCCAGTGTGGGTCTTCTCAAGGAACACTGGTTCTTCCAAAGTGCCAAGGACAGGAGACTCTCTGATGTCATGGCCCCAGGCAGAGCAGTTCTCAGGAAAGAGACCAGATTTCATGTGTGATGGAACTAACATAGATCTCCTCCAAAATGAATTCATGTCTGTTGAACTCATCCTCTAGGCTGGAAAGTCAAAACAGGAGCACACACTTAGCATTCTTCCTTCTCTCCCCCCTGACAATTCATTAACTGTCCTGTTTTTTGTTTGTTTGTTTCTTTTCTTCTCTCCAACACAGCCACTGCAGGACACCCCAGTCGCCTCCCTGAGGACCATGGAAGTGTGGCAAGACCATCAGTCTTGCCTACCCCCTATCCAGGCTCAGCCCAGGCGTGGAGCCCTACGGTTTGGGGACAGTCCCACCAGCCATGTGCAATTCAAACTTCCCCAGGTGTTGCTGCAACACAGGTATTATTTTTTGTTTGTTTGTTTTCCATAAACCCTCCTCTCCATAGGAAAGTTCCTTACTCTTTTTTTTATTATTATTTATAAACAGGAAACATATAATAATAATAAAAGAACCATAGAATAAGAGGGGTACAACTCCACACAATTCCCACCACCAGAGCTCCATATCCTACCCCCTCCCCTGATAGCTTTCCTATTCTTTATCCCTCTGGGAGTATGGACCCAAGGATCATTATAGGATGCAGAAGGTAGAAGGTCTGGCTTCTGTAATTGCTTCCCCACTGAACATGGGCATTGACTGGTCGATCCATACTCTCAGCCTGCCTCTCTCTTTCCCTAGTGGGGTGGGGTTCTGGGGAACTGGTGCTCTGGGGGGGGGGGTTCTGGGGAACTGGACACACTGGTGAGGTCGTCTGTCCAGGAAAGTCTGGTTGGCATCATGCTAGCATCTGGAAACTGGTGGCTGAAAAGAGAGTGAACATACAAAGCCAAACAAATTGCAGATTAATTATGAACCTAAAGGCTGGAATAGTTCAGATGAAGAGTTGGGGGGGGGGTCCTCCATTTGTAGATAGATAGTAGGCATATTTTAGTTATATTCCAAAGGGCCAACAAAGGTATTATTTAATTCTCCCACCCAAAGCCCCACACTAACTTGAACCCTTATTCTGCAGTCCTGCTCCAGAGCAGGTAGATGGCATGACACCATGCACTCGTCACAAATGAAGGTGGCATGTCAACACTAGTGAAAAGAAGCGCCAGCCTGTACAGATGGCAGAGAGTGATTGCCCAAGAGGCCCCCTCACCACAGCTGAACAGCACACGTGCCCTGTGCTGCTCTGGGGCTGAAGCAAGAATTTGTGGTGTTCTAAAAATATGGGTGATATTCCTTTTCAAAGCTGCTGTTTATTTCCATAACAAATCACCTTTCTTCTGTGTTCCACAGTTGGGAGTGGCGGGGGCGGGGGGGAGGATTACTCTTTTAGGTAGACTCTGGGCTAGATAGATCATTTGTAGAGAACAAATTTGGACTTTCAGTGCTAACCAGTGATATCTCTTTTGGGGGGAGGAGGGAAAGAATACAGATAATTCATCAGAAGATAAAAGAACGAGGTTTTGTCATTTTCAGATGATTTGAAGGAGGCATACATGAAAAGGTACCCGAGTTCCTTTGAGTGGTCTACAGAGGCAGGATTGTGAGGGTTCAAAAAGACCTGGCTTTAAGATTTGAGTTTAAATCCCCACTCAGCCTCCTGCTCGGGGCCTCTTGGATGCAGGTGTCAAGATGGGATCAGATCTTCCTAAGGGAGATCGAGGAGTGCCTTCACTAGAGACCATGTCTTCACACTTAGTAAAGTGCAGGCAGCAAGGGGGAGTGGGTGGGAAGGGCCTCAGCTTGCAGTGTAAGAAAGAGACCCTGAAAAAGACCAGTGAGCTCATGAGAGGTCACTGGCAGAGGTCACTCCTTTGGCCAGGCCTGAGTATTCCCACCTAGCTCAGTTCTGGGCTACAGAAGGAACTACAGAAGATAGCTTCTGATACCAGGGTGGAGCAGTTGGAGTTTACTGCCAGCAACCCCAAAGCTCCCTGGACAGGAACTTTGAACCTTGTGCCAGCTAGAGGCCACCTTGTGACCTCTCTAAACCTGAGCTTGTATGCCATAAGCTTGGCATAATCACGCCTATCTTCTGTGTTTCTGCAAATTGCTGCAGCTTATTGGACCTCAGTTTTTTAACCAGCTGAATGGGGTTGATGATGTGTTCTCTGCAGGGAGGGGGGCTCCTGGGGGATCGAGGAGAGGTTGACCCTGGGAGCCTCACCTATAAGCCAATATACAGGCAAGTGAAGCCAGGAAAGGGAAAAGTGGGGTCCTACAGGGGAACAGCTCATCTAGCAACTTCATCTCTCTCTCTCTCTCTCTCTTTGCCTCTAGGGTTATCTCTGGGGCTTGGTGCCAGCACTACAAATCCTATGCTCCTGGTGGCCATTTTTTTCCTTTTTTATTGGCTAGGACAAAGAGATACTGAGAAGGGAGGGGGAGATAGAGAGGGGGAGAAAAAGATAGACACCTGCAGACCTGCTTCACTGCTTGCGAAGCAACCCCCTTGCAGGCGGGGAGCCAGAGGCTCAAATGGGATCCTTATGCTTCACACTATGTGTGCTTAATCAGGTGCACTACCACTTGGCCCCCACAACTTAATATCTCTACATGCCCTGTGCATAATCTCAAGTCCCTGATTTGCCGGAACTGCTAGAAGAAAGCTAAGCAGACAGCAAAAGGGTCCTCTCCACTTTTTAAATATGCTCTCATTTTCCCCCATTTGATTAGAGGCTTAGTGGTTTACAGTATAGTTGTTGACACATGGGTACAATTTCTCAGCTCCCCTTGAACCTGGTTAAGTCCTCACATTATAGTTCACAAGGACCCCGGTTCAAGCCCCTGGTTCCCACCTGCAGGGGGAAAGCTTCAGAGTGGTGAAGCAGGGCTGCAGGTGTCTCTCTGTCTCTTTCCCTTTTCCTATCTTCCCCTCCCCCCTCAATTTCTCTCTGTCTCTATCTAATGATAAATACATTTAAAAAAAGATTAAAAATTTAAAAACAAAGAAAGGTCTCTGCAAAAAACAAAACAAAAAAAAACTATTACTCCCACTGTAGATCCATTTCCACAATGATGCATGGAAGCCCAATACCCTCTCCAATCTCTTCCTTCCCCTCTTTCCACAGATTCCTTTGCTTTGCTACAATACACTTCACCCAGTCCGTGTTTCACTTTCTATTTTCCCTTTTGTCCTTATTTCTTTTTTTTAAAGAATTTTTTATATTTATTTAGTTATTTTTGCTTTTGTTGCCCTTGTTGTTGTAGTTATCATTGTTGTTATTGATATCATTGTTGTTAGATAGGACAGAGGGAAATGAAGAGAGGAGGGGAAGACAGAGGGGGAGAGAAAGATAGACACTTGCAGACCTGTTTCACCTCTTGTAAAATGACTCCCCTGCAGGTGGGGAGTCACATGCTTGAACCAGGATCCCTACACCAGTCCTTATGCTTCACGCCACCTACGCTTAACCCACTGTGCTACCATCTGACTCCCTTGTCCTTATTTCTCAAGCTCAGTTTATAAGTAAGATCATCCTGTATTCTTCCTTTTTTTTTTTTTCTGGCTCATCTCACTTAACATGATTCCTTCAAGTTCCGTCCAAGATGAGGCAAAGATGACCTCATAGTTAACAGTTGACTAGTATTCCATTATGTATAAATACCATGACTATTTAGCCACTTAGCTGTCATTAAGGGGCCCTCTCTTTATTAGCCCCTCCTCTGTGCACTACTCCCTAGAAAGACCCTACTCACCATACCCTCTTGGTCAAGGTGACCTCAAGGACAGCAGTCTCCCTGCAGATGGTGCCCAGACTGCCCTTCCCCTCCCTGCTTGCCCTCCAGCCTCCACCACTTCCCCCAGCAGCTCTGCCCCCCACCTTGTACCTGCTCTCTCAGCACGTTCAATGTGATGAGGTACTGGCTTTTTCAAATGATCCAGCCTCCATACCTTCCTGCCCAACATTAAACTATACATGAAACATTTTAAAAGTAATATTTCTAGAGTGAAAAAATAGTCAATTATTAATACTTAAGTAAAAAGACAAAAAGATATTTACTGATGCATGTATACTTCCTGTATGCCTGGGAGAAAAACCAGAATGGTTTTTAAATCACTTTAGTCTAGAAAATTGTAGCAATCAGAGTATGTTTTAAGTAAGTTGCAGGATTTGGAGTATTCTTTATTTTCACATTTGTTCATTCTTTATATTTCATATAGATAAATATAGACAGAGAGGAAGAGATACACCGTGTGAGAGGCCCCACAGTCCTGCCCCTCCATCCATGGAGCTTTGCCAGGTGCTATGGGTCTTCTCAAGGCATAAGATGCACACCCTGATCAGGTACATTATTACCTGACCCCCTCTTATTTAGTTAATTATTTATTTAGTCACCAGGGCTAATGCTGGGGCTCCGTGTTAGCACTACAAATCCACCATCCCTGGTAGCCATGTCTTCCTTCCTTCCTTCCTTCCTTCCTTCCTTCCTTCCTTCCTTCCCTCCCTCCTTCCTTCCTTCCTTTCTACTTTACTTGATAGGACAAGAGAAATTGAAAGGGGACTTAGAGATGGAGAGAAAGAGAGATACCAACAGACTTACCTGCTTCACCACTTGTGAAACATCCCTCCTACAGGGGGAGGGGCTCGAACCCAAGTGCTTCCACACCGTAATGTGTATGCTCAGCCAGCTTCACTGCTGCCTGTTCCTCCTCCCCAATTTCTGTTGTTTCAATTTTTGTCCTTCCTTTAAAATAAAAATAAAAATAAAAATAGTGTGCCACTATTTTAACCTCTTGGTGAATGTGTGAAAATGCTTCTTAGAGTCTAACCTTGCTCACATATCCTCCAGCAAGGAGTCATAGCTGCAGTATTATGAGCTGCTATTTGAATCCATACTGCCTTTTGGGGGTATAGTCTTTTTTTAAAGACATTTGTTTTAAGAAATAATTCTGGAAAGCAAATGTCAAGTCTAATCAGCAAAGCCCCATATGTAGAGAGTACTTTTATTCTGCAGCAACTTCTAGTATCCTCCTTAATTGGCTACCCCTCATCCTCCAAACCTCCGCAGTCACACGTAGACACACCAAGAGAAATATTGAGCAGTGTCACCATCTGGTTGGTTTAGTTTAGCAAATAGAGATTTCTTTTTCATTTTGAAGAATGTTACACTCAAGGGAACTTGCTGATCTGAAGAATTAAAGTGTCTGTCTCTCCTTGTTTGCTCAGTCTCATCATATTATAAAAGGAAGAAGTTACTGTCATTTTTTTCTTTCACTTCTTTTTACCTGCCGATTTTCCACTTTAGCCATGAGTTTTTGAGTGTTTGCTGCATGCCGGGCACTAGGGGTACAGCTTTAAAAGCAGGATATACTGGGGCCTGCAGAGTAGCTCACCTTGGAGAGTGCCTCCTGTTGATGCAGGTGACCTGGTTTCAAGTCTGCTCTCCTCTACCTGGGGAAAGCTGTAATAAGTGTCTACACCACTCACCCCACCAGCTTCATTCCTCTTCCACCATCAGGTACTGGCTTCTCAGTGTCCTCTCTGCCTCCTCCCATCTTCCTCTGCTCCCAGAGCCCTTGGCTTTGCTCCAGTGCTAAGTATTCTCTGGGTTCTAAAAGGACTGACATCTGGGAGAAATAAGTCAGTCATAAAAAGATGTTGTACAACTCCAAGTTCATGAGGTCCCTAGAGCAATGGGGTTATAGAGAAATAAAGTAGAAGTGTGGTTACTTTGAGCTGGGGAGTGGTGGACTGTTTAATGGGGGCAGTGTTTCCCTCTTGCAAGATGAAAAACCTTCTGGAGATTGGTTGCACCATTTTGGCCAACTTCAGAGTGTGCCTGGCACTACTAGACTACACACAGAAATGATTATGGTGGTGAGTTTGTTATGTGGATTTTACTGAGTTATCCTCCTCCTTGCTATGTGCTGAGACTATACCACTAGCCAAGGTTGTCATTAAACTTCCTCTTCATTTCCCAACACAATAAGGAGGTGATGCAACAAAACTTCTTTTAAAAAATGTTTAATGCTCATTTTCTTTTTTTCTTATTAGTGATTTAATAATGATTGACAGGGTTGCAGGATAAGAGAGGTACAATTCCAAACAATCCCCACCACCAGAATTCCATATCCCACCCCCTCCACTGGAAGGTTTCCTATTCTTTATATCTCTGGAAGTATGGGCTAAAATTCTTTATGGGATACAGAAGGTGGAAAGTCTGGGTTCTGTAATTGCTTCTCCACTGAACATTTCCATCTCTTTTGTTCATGCAGTCTGTCTCTACTGTCTTCCACGTGATGTACACCATCTAGAAACTTCATGAAAGAAAGATTTAGAGATTGAGGCCAGAGCACTGCTCAGCTTTAGCTTGTGGTACTAGGGATTGAATGAGACCTCAGAATGCCAGGCATGAAAGTCTTTTTGCATAACCATTATGCTGTCTCCCCATTTTAACAATGACATTTTTTTTAACAACAGAATATAATGACTTTTAAATTTCCCCAGAAAAGGGTAGGGGTGTGGGAAATTGGTAGAGCATCTGTCTTACATATTTGAGGTCCTGGGCTCTATCCCTGACACCACAAATGCAGCTCAAAGACAACAACAAATCCAGCATCATGCACAGTGGAACAGTGATCTAGCTGGTCTCTCTCACATGAAAAAATACTTTCTGTTAAAAAATAATAAATGAATGAAAGCCCCCAGAGAGACAGATTATTTAATCAGCACCTGCCTTAAATTATTCATTTCAAAACTCCAGGTTGAGAAGACAGCATAGTGACTATGCCAAAGACCTTTTATTCTTGAAGCTCTGAGGCCCCAGGTTCAATCCCTGGCACCACCAAAAACCAGAACCGAGCAGTGCTCTGGAATCTCTCTGTAGGTCTTTCATTAAAATAAATACTTTAAGAAGAAGAAAAAAAAATCAGCCCCTTTGCCAGTCTCAGAGATCTGAGAAGCACTCAAGCCTGCTTTCCTGTTACTTGCTTCTCCCCACAGGGTGGGGTTTACTGTGGACATTCAGACGGTGTCCTCCAGAGGGCTGGTATTCTACGCAGGCACCAAGAGCTCCTACATGGCTCTCTACCTCTCAAATGGACGCCTGGTCTTCACCTTGGGAGCAGGAGGGGAAAAACTGAGGCTCAAAAGCAAAGAGAAGTACAATGACGGCAGGTGGCACAAGGTAAGAGGAACGGCTGCTTGCAGTGCATGCAGGCTACCAGAGAGCAGCCAAGGGCAGGACTGTCAGCCTGCAGATGGACTGTGGCCAGAGACACTGGTTGTCCAACATCTTTGCAGCAGGGTTTGCTGCTCACAGCACACAAGGGTCTCATTTCCAATGCCTACCAGCACTGCTTCTCCAGTCCCCACACGCCTCACTCTCTGCCTCACCCCCCTTGACTGCTCCTGTCACTTCCTACCTCCTGCTACTGTCCTGCTCCTCCTTCAGGACAAATGTCACATCCCTCTACTGGAATGGTATCACCACAGCACCCTTAGCTTCCCTTCTTGGACTTGAAAGTAAACCACGCTTACAGAGCAGTTGAAGGAGCTGGGAGATAGCTCAGGGAGTAGAGCACATAGCTAACCATGCACCACGACCCAGCTACAACATGGGAGCACCACACCAGTGGGAAGCCTCGCGAGCAGTGAATTGGTGCTCTGATGTCTCTCTTCTCTGTCTCATGGCCTCTGTCTTAAAACAAAAGGGAGGAAATGAGTACACTGGAAGCAGAGGAATAACACAGGTACAAACCCCTGAAATTAAAAAATAAGGGTGTGGGGAAGGGGGAGAAGACAGTTTAAGTCAGGATGGGAACTTGATTTTTCCTGTTGGAAGATCTGCAGCACAAAAAACCTTAAGAATCCTTATAGATCACACTCACTTATTCATTTAGGAAACACTCAATGAGCTACCATACTGGAGCATATAAGAAAAAAATTTCCCTCTATGTCAGATGAAAGTGCTTTAAAAATGCTAAAGCAAAACTAGGAGGTAACCAGTTAGGATTTAGATCAAGCAGGGAAGGAAAGGAAGCTTCCTCTAGAGGGTAATAGTCACAGGAAGTCCAAGAGGGAGTATTCCAGGCAGAGGAAACAGCAGCAACAAAGACTGGAGGTAGAAATTAGCTGTGTGAACAGATCAAAAGAAAAATAAATTGGAGAGGTTGGGCCAGGGATTTAAGCTCTGAAGGCCACACAGAGGACCTTAGACTTTATTCAGAATGTCTCTGAAGCCTTTGGAGTGATCACTTTAGGGGCTGGATGGTGACACACCTGGTGAGTACACATTTTACAATGCACAAGGACCCAGGTTTGAGCTCCAAGTCCCCACCTACAAGGGGAAAGCTTTGTGAGTGGTGAAACAGTATTTTGGGTGTCTCTCTGTCTCTCTCCCTCTCTACCACCCTCTTCCCCCTCAATTTCTGGCTGTCTCTATCCAATAAATAAAGATAATTAATTTTTTAAAAGGCAGTGATAACTTTAATAAAAGAAAAATACATTGGAAGGATTACATTTTGAAAACTTTCCTTAGCCTAAGAGACTGAAATGGGTGGCATGGAAGCAAAGACCAGACAGATGTCATTGTCTCGACTTCAAGGAACTGTGATGCGTGTGGATAGCAGGCAGGACCCAGGGGCTTGGTGATGGAGAGTCTGTAGTACAAAAGCAGGGGAGCAATATTCAGTCCTTTGGTCTGGGGTCAGCAATTGTACCAGTAGTGATATTCTTCCTGAGGTGGAGAAGATGGGGCAGAGGTGGTACAGGCTAACTGAGAATAGAAGGGAAGCATTTCCAACCTGGGGGAGAGTAGGAGTTGTGTTGGAGTGTCCTCGGATCAAGGTGTTTATCAGGAATTGACATCCATGTGGCAGAAGACAGCAGAGACCAGTCGTCACCACTGGGCATATCAATTGGAGGTAACTAAAGTGAGTATTGTCACAGTCATAAGAGAGAAGAGTCCGTACTAGAGTCTAGAGACCTTGACATCTGGCAAAGAGTCAGAGCAATAGCCACTTGGCCCTCCAGGATCTCTGCTCAAAGGTATGTGTGGCTCCTCCCATCTTAGTTTTACTAAGTAGGTCCAGTGCTGTCCTTAAAAGGCCAATTAATCAAGAGGGAAGTGCCCATCAGGCTGCTAGTATAACCTGAAAAGTTGGCAGAAGCATGTCTCAAAAACTCGACTTTTTTTTTAAAAAAGAAACAGAAATTGAAAGAAAAAGGGAGATAACAGATAGAGGGAGAGAGAAAAAGAAACACCTGTAGGACTAGTTCACCACTCATGAAGCAAGCTTCCCCCCCTGCAGGTGAGGACCAGAGGCTTTGACCCCGGGTCCTTGAGCATGGCAACATGTACATTCAATGGAGTACATAGCCATCTAACCCCTCAAAAACCGTCTTAACATCTGAGACAATGAGCAGCATTTTTGACAGCAAGTGACAGAAAAGTAGGTGCTAGGGAGAGGCTGCAGGTAGGTGCAGGCTTGGGAATGGGGAGGTCAGGGCCCAGATGAGGCTAAAGAGACTGGCTTCCTCAAAGATCCTTCACACACTCGTCAAATTGGGCTGTGCTAGCTGAGGTGCTATTGTTCACGTGGCAGCTTCAGGTGTGTGCTGTCCGCAGAAACTCTGACCCACAGAATATTTGTCAGTTTTCTTAAGACCAACACCTGGAATTTGCTAGGTATGTGTAGAGTCAAAAAGGAGTTTATGATGCTCACTTACTCATTGGCTCTGCTCAAGTGATTCCGTACCCCTTTGTTGCATGGGTGGTGTGTGTCTGTTTATCGCCTGTTAGTTATTTATCTTCTGTAAAGTTTTCCAGATCAACTATGTCTTTTATTTTCTTTTATGCACTTTTAACGAGAGGGAGACACAGAGACAGAGAGAGAGAGAGAGAGAGAGAGAGAGAGAGAGACTAGAGTACCTCTTCGTCATCTGCATTTACAGGTGTAAACATGCATGTCTGCTCTTATCCACTAAGTCACCTGCTTGACTGATCGTTTTTGTTTTGTTTTGTTTTTTTTCCCTCGATAGAGATGAGGGAAGTTGAGAAGGAAGGGTGAGATAGGGAGAGAAAGTAACACTGCTTCACCACTTGTGAAGCTTCCCACAGCTGGTGGAGATCAGGGGCCTTGAACCCAGATCCTTGCACACTGTGATGTGCACTGTACCCCGGTGTGTCTCTGCCTGGTCCCAAAGTTTTCTTAAGTTCAGTCCTTTCAGCTTTTGCTGCTCAATACCAAACAATTTTGTAAGAAGTTGATGGCAAATATTTTAGAGAGCAAACAAAACTTGTATATCTTACTTAGAGGAAGAGAACAGCAGTCTGCTTTTTAAGGCCTGCAAAATAGCTCACCCAGATAGTGTTCCTGCTTTGCTATACACATGACCCAAGTTTGACCCCATTCGTCACCACCATTGGGTTAAATTTGGTGCTGTCATTCCCCACCACTGCTGCCACCACTACTGAAAAAGTTAATATAAGTGGTGAAGCCCTAGCAATGACAAAAAGAAAACAATTATAAAAATTTAAAAGTAGGGGCCAGGGTGGTAGCACACATGGTGTGAAGTACAGGGACTGGCATAAGGATCCTGGTTTGAACCCCCAGCTCCCCACCTGTAGGAGAGTCACTTCGCAAGCAGTGAAGCAGGTCTGCAAGTGTCTATCTTTCTCTCCCCCTCTCTGTCTTCCTCTCTCTCTCAACGTCTCTCTGTCCTATCCAACAACAACAGTAATAACAATGACAATAATAACAACAATGGCAACAAAATGGGGAAAATGGTCTCCAGGAGCAGTAGACTTGTTGTGCAGGTACAGAGAACCCCAACAATAACCCTATAGGCAAAAAAAATGAAGTAATAATTCCTCTTGACCACTAATGAAATACTGCATCAAAGGTAGGAATCTGGTTAACTTAATTTCTCTACTTTTAAGGTGGCATTTGGACAAGATGGGGGAAAGGGACACTTGGTTGTGGATGGTCTGAGGGCTCGAGAAGGAAGCTTTCCTGGAAATTCCACCATCAGCCTCACAGCTCTGGTTTACCTAGGATCAGCTCCATCACGGAAATCAAGGGTAAGTGCTTGTACTGTGAAGCATAAGTGATCTTGATTTACTATGTAATGTAGTCATCACAGCTGTAGACAATATTCAGGAATCTCAGAATACCTCAAGTGGTTTATTGAAATAGCTAATTAAGGCCAGCAAGATTGCTCACTTAGGAAGGTATCCACTTTGCCATGTACACAACCCAGATTCAAGCCTGTACCCCACCACACTGGGGGAAGCTCCACTTCTGTGGTATCTTTCTTTTTGTCCCTCTGTCTCTCTTTCTATTTGAAAAAGTTGAACTACAGTGGTAAAGCAAGAGCAACACTAAGACACTATATATCTAATGTTCATAAGAGAAAGGATGTTTTCCCACTGCTCATTCAAGGTTCACAAATCTTGAGACACTGACCCTGAAGGAGGAAGTACAGGGGTTCTTCGTGATTTTATAAATAAACTTCTCTTCCCAGAAATGCAAAAACATATGTATCAGGTTATAGGTGGATTTTTTTAAATTTATTTTTTATTTAAGAAAGGATAAATTAACAAAACCATAGGGTAGGAGGGGTACAACTCCACACAATTCCCACCACCCAATCTCCATTTCCCACCCCCTCCCCTGATAGCTTTCCCATTCTCTATCCCTCTGGGAGTATGGACCCAGGGTCATTGTGGGTTGCAGAAGGTAGAAGGTCTGGCTTCTGTAATTGCTTCCCCGCTGAACATGGACGTTGACTGGTCGGTCCATACTCCCAGTCTACCTCTCTCTTTCCCTAGTAGGGTGGGTCTCTGAGGAAGCGGAGCTCCAGGACACACTGGTGGGGTCTTCAGTCCAGGGAATCCTGGCCGGCATCCTGATGGCATCTGGAACCTGGTGGCTGAAAAGAGAGTTAACATACAAAGCCAAACAAATTGTTGAGCAATCATGGACCCAAAGGTTGGAATAGTGGAGAGGAAGTGTTAGGGGGGTACTCACTGCAAACTCTAGTGTACTTCTGCTTTCAGGTATATATTTTGTACTAGTTTATGGATATGTGTGAACATGTGCTCTCTCTCACAGAACCTGGTCTATATGTAGGTTTTGGGACTTTGTTAGAAAGTGAACCACCTGGGATGGAATTAGAGAATACTATGAAAGGAAAGGTCTCACCCGAGTAATGAAGCTGAAGGGTTGTCGTTCCACACATGAAGTCTCTGGACACAGTCTGAGCTGAAGCATGTTGAGGTGGCAGTCGTTGCGTTGATTAGGTTGCGATAGGCAGATGCAATATTATTTGATATGGATTGGGAGAGTCATGCGGGAAAGTGGGCCCTATCCTAAGGTTCCAGGACTGGGGGAAATACAGGCTCTATAGTGGAGATGTGAGGTTCCTGCTGTCTTAGGGTTCAAAAAGACAATGGATAGTTAATGTTATCATCACATTATTTGGTAATTGGGTTAACCTTGAAAAGTCCTTATGTTAGGGTTTGCTGTATAGTACCCAGTATCTTGTATATAGCTGTGCCAGGTTATAGGTGGAAATTTTTTTAAATATATAATCTATTTATTGGATAGAGACAGCCAGAAGAGAGGAGGGAGATAGAGAGACAGAAAGACACCTGCAGCACTCCTTTACCACTTGAAAAGCTTTCACCCTACAGGTGGGGGCTGGGGCCTTGAAACTGGGTCATTGCACACTGTAAGTTGTGCACCCTGGGTTGTGCACCACCACCCAGCCCCAGATTTGAGGTTTTTTTTAAAAAAATTTCTTTATTGGTGGATTAATGGTTTACAGTCAACAGTAAAATACGATAGTTTGTACATGGATAATAATTCCACATAACAATACAACCCCTACTAGGTCCTCCTCTGTCATCCTATCAGGACCTCATCCCTCCCCCACCCCCCCAACCCAGAGTCTTTTACTTTGGTGCAATACACCAACTCCACTCAAAGTTCTGCTTAGTATTTTCTCTTCTTATCTTGTTTTTAAACTTCTATCTATGAGTGATATCATCCCAAATTCATCTTTCTATTTCTGATTTATCTCACTTCACATGATTCCTTCAAGCTCCATGTAGGTGGAAATTTTTGATAAAGATAATGTTTCTAAGCTCCAGTTCTCAATCAACTAGCCATTTAATTTACATTTGTAGGATTTAAGGATCTTTACCAACTCTCACAAATGGAGGTCCAATATTCTTTACTATAAATAGTAAGTAGCCATAAAATAAGTGTATAAAAATAAAGGGGTCATTAAAGTCTAGCCAGATAGCTGGCCTATACTTTCTTCATTTGGGAAAAAAGGCTTTACAAATGGTCAAGTATCTCATCTATATTTCTAAGGGATATTTAAAGAGATCTTAGCTCAAAGCTAGCATTGTCACCTTGCTATGATCAGAAGTCAAGAAAAAGAACTAGGGGAAAATAATAACTTAATAACTGGGTATGTATTTTAATGTTATCCAATGTCCAAAACAAAATCATCTCAAGAACCAAAGTTGGGGAGACTTGGAGCTTAGAAGAAAAGTCATTATTCCATCTAAAGAGGTATGCTCCTGAATTTGCCAAATTCAGACTGTTTGGGCTGCCACTCTAGAGCTGTTGGATGCATATCTTCTTGCCTTTCCTTATCTCCTTGCTTTTCCAGCCAGAGAGCTAAATGCACTTGGGTTAGTTAAATAAGATAGTATTGTCAAAGGTTCTGGCCCAGTAACTGACCTCCATGTAACAGCATGACCATATTGTCCCCTTTTCTGGGCTGGTTGCCTATTTTGGTTTGATTTTTGCTTTGAGTAGGGGAAGAAGGGTTAAGAGTCAAATTGGGGCCAAAGATGAACATAATTAAAGCAGATCATTTCTACCAGCTTGGATTTTTTGTAGGCAGTCATGCTGATATAGCTGGGGACACCATGTATCCATTAGTCTCAACTGATCCACTTGAATTCTTACCTGGAGTTTGAGTAAAAGGTCCAGAAAGTCACAAAGTATATATTCCTATATTATATACTTTTCTCTTTTTTCCCCACCAGGGTTATTATTGGGACTTGGTGCCAAAACAACTCCATCCTTCCTTGTAGCCTTTTTTTTTTTGGGGGGGGGGGCACCTGCAACACTGCTCCTCTGTAAACTGTTGGGTTTTCAAGATCAGCAACCTTCAGTCACATAGTTTGCTCCAGAAGATCAAAACCTGTCGTCACTTTGGAGGGCTTCAGCCTAGGTGATGGTCTCTCTTGGAGAGTCTGAGATTGCTTTCAGATATGTTGTATGAGGCAGAAAAATCATAGGAGACAAAACATTTCTTTTTTATTTTTTTAATTTTTAATAGCAATTCAATATTAATTTACAAAATTACATGTCAGCAGGGATACAATTCCACACCCTTCCCACCACCAGAGTTCTGATTCCCAAGTTCCCTCATTGCAAACCACTGTGGTTCTGCCAAGGTTGCAGATATGGGTTGACTGTCATCTCTACAACTGTCTGTCTCCATTTGTACGTAATTTCCCCCTTTTTCCTCCAGGTCCCATCTTCCTCTTCCCATCCACGCCCCACATGACTTTATTACTTCATCCAAATGTCCCTCCCTTTTCTTCCTATCTCTCTGGGTTTGATGGAATTCAGAGCCCTCTTATCCTCCTCCTCCTATCACTTCTCCCCCACTGAGAGTATGGATCAAAGTTGTTTTGGGGGGTACAGAAAGTAGGAGTTCTGGATTCTGTAATTGCTTCTCTGCTGGATTTGGATGTTGGCAGGTCGTTCCATACCCCCAGCCTGGGAAACAAAACATTTCATTGGGACCATAACCAGTACTTTATCAGTGACACAGACATTACACACAGCTGTCATATGATCTTTCCTTGTATCTGTTGTTGAAGATCCCAGGATCCTGAACACATTTACTTCAGAAGGGAGTTAACAAAGTTTATCCTATAGTTCTTTCTGAGAAAGAGATGAAGTGATTTTTTGTTTGTTTGTTTCAAATTTAATGAAAGTTGGGTCACAAAGTAGCTCACCTGGTGGAACACACACATCATCACCATGCACAAGGTCCTGGCCTGACGTGGACACCAAGAGGAAGCTCCATGAATGGTGGAGTAGTTTTGTGGTGTCTCGCATTCTCTCTGTGTCTTTCTTTCTTCCTCTCGGTGTCTTTCTAGCTGAAATTAAAAAGAGAAAAAAAGCCTGCTGAGACCAGTGGAACTATACAGGCATGAAACCCTGATGGCAAAACAAACAAGCAAGCAAATGAAAAACATACATACATATATATATATATATATATATGTATGTATATAACATTATTGCCCTTCTTCCCAGAAAAAATACATAAACAGGAAACTTCTGGTTATAATTTAAAAATCACCAGAAACTCCCTCTCCCACTCCCATATTCATCCCTGGGCCCCCAGGCAAGGCCCTATTCCAGGACAGTTCAACACACTCAAGGCTTTGTGGAAGCCCACTCCTGTTGTGCACTGGGCCTTAGTTTGCATGTATGGCATTTGGGAATTGATGGTGGTAGTGATGCCCCAAACACAGTGATGTAGGGAACTTTTTTTTTTGCACTTTATTATTTTTGGAAAACATTGGCCTCTTTTTTCAGTCAGCTGCCCCTCATTAAGCTGCCACACAGACTTATAAAACCCTAAGAAGTGATTTGTACCTGCAAAGAAGATAGCAAGATCTGTGAGCTGTAAGATGGAAATTTTCCCATTCACATCGCTGACTGAATGGGCCAGGCCATTCACCTTCCAGGTCAGTGCTTCAGCACTGACTGATAATCTCCGCCACCCCACCCTCATACACAAACCATGATGCCACTACCTTGGAACTTTGACCACCCACCAGACATCTGGTACCAAGGTCTTCCTTAGCACTGTGGCAGATAACCAACTGGAACAGTCAGCCCCACCTGACTCATTGAAACAGGAAGGACGAGTCCCCCAGTGTGTTTCCTCCTGTACTCTCAGCCTTGGCTGCTCATGGAATCCTGGGAGTTATACGTATTAACATTTGCTTTGCCTTCTACTTGGTTGCAGAGTCTCCCACCAAACAGCTTTGTGGGATGTCTGAGGAACTTTCAGTTTGATTTGAAGTCTTTGGAAACCCCTTCTGCAAGTTTTGGAGTGTCTCCCTGCCTGGGTGGCTCTTTGGAGAAAGGCATTTATTTCACCCAGGATGGCGGTCACATCACCATAGGTAAGAAGCAGCTAGAAGGGTTTGTGTCTTTTCCTTCAATGATGGTATTTAACTGTGTTCATTTGTGTTTCTGCATTTTAAAAGCTAAATCTGTGCTGCTGGGGCCGGAATTTAGACTTGTTTTCAGCATTCGCCCAAGAAGTCTTACTGGAATCCTAATATACATTGGAAGTCAACCCGGGAAGCACTTAGGTGTTTATCTGGAGGCGGGAAAGGTACGTCAAAACCTCATGGCATAGGAAGGGTCTCTGTGTTCACATTAGAATCAGGTTTTATCTCTGGAGACCTTAGCGGTAACTTATGGTCTGATATGTAAGATATCTGACTTCAGTGGCAACTTTTCATTTTTCCCTATAATATAATTTAATCATATTTTTCCTTCATCTTTAAAGTTGGGAAAACACACACAAGCTAGGCTTTCTCCCTGTTCCATCACTTAATCATATGAACTGGAAAAATTCTTCATCTCTTTTAGACTCTGTTTTCTCACCTTCAAATTGTGGATAGTAAACTCACTTGGATAGTGCTCTGCTTTGCTATGTGCATCATCCAGGCTCAAACCTGACCCCTGGAATAAGCTTCAGTGCTGTGGTTTTCCTCCTCCCCCATCTCTTCTTCCTCCTCCTCTCCTTTCTCTTCTTCCTCTTCCTCCTCCTTCCTTCTCTTCTTCTTCCTCCTCCTCTTCCTCCTCCTCCTTCTTCTTTCTCCTCCTCCCCCTTCTTCTTTCTCCTCCTCCCCCTCATCCTCCCCCTCCCCTCCTACTCTTCCTCTTCCCCTTCCTCCTCTTCCTCCCCTCCTCCTCTTCTTCCTCCTCCTCCTGTTCCTCCTCTCCCTCCTCCTCTCTCTCCTCTTCCTCCTCCCCTACTCCTTCCTCTCCCTCCTACTTCTCCTCTTTCCCCTCCTCCTCCTATCCTTCTCTCTTTCTCTTTCTGTCTCTCTCCTTGTCTCTCTCTATTTTGAAAAGTCGTCCTGGAGTAGCAAAGCCTCAGTGATGACCAAAAAATGTGGATGCTAAGGCGGGAGCACAGGACTTTGGTGGAGGTTACAGTGACTTATACACTTGCACATAAAACTATAACCCCTGAAATCTTATGACTTTGTAAATTACTGTTAGATCACTAGCAATAGAATTTCAAAATGTCTTAAAAATAAATAAAATGTGGGTACAAACACATCTTAGGACTTATGCTGCACTCAGTAAATGTTCATTTTTCTCTCAGCCCCTCCCTTTTGTCACAAGTCTATCCTTGTTCCTAAATGCAGTGTTGGAATTGATGGGTGAGATCATCCTCTTAGCTGTCTACACCTGTTCTGTGCTTGTGTGCAGGGACTCAGTTGCAGATTCACTGTCCTCCATACACTCATAGCTGTTGTCATCTCTGTAGCCAGACAGCCAGACTGACTGCTGTGTCTGCTTTCCTTTGACTTCTCATGGATTCCTTCTTCAACTTACGTTTCTACTGCTTCATTCCCACCTCTTTATTCACAATCCTACTCAATATCTTATTTTCAATTCCAAGTTATTTCCCTGGTCTTCTGAAAAACAGCTCTTTAAATCTCATTCTTCTGGGAAGCTTCTGTTAGTGATGGCCTCAAGGCAAATATTTATAATGAACTAATTTCTTTCACTTCCATCCTTCCACCTTATATTAAATGTGAGAAAGGGAAAAATATAAAATAAAATAATAAAAATCGAGCTCCTAGAATACTTCTTTTATTTAAGTGACAGCCTTTAAGTTTGAACAGAATCTCATAGATTAGAAAAATTGAGATAGTCTGGCTTTCCAGAAAAGGGTTTCCAGTGAGAGGTATTAGAGAGATTATAAAGACACGCACACACGTGCACACACTTGTGTGCACGAACACGTACATGTTCAATCTGATGACATCTGTAAAAGCAGTGACACTATTTAGCATGAAAACAGCCTGAGCATAGATTGCACTGTCTATCTAATGCAAATCAGATGTAGATCACTGATACACACGCCCACTTCAGTCCTCTGGGTTGATTTACCTTCATTCACTCAGCCCTTGAAGAATTTTGACCTTGAAAATGGGAACTTAAGGGGCTAGGTGGTGGTGTACCTAGTTGAGCACACATGTTACCTTGCCTAGTGACCTGGGTGCAAGTCCCCACCCCCACCTGCAGAGGGAAAGCTTCAGGAATGGTGAAACAGTGCTGTAGGTGTCTTGATCTCTTCCTCTCCATCCCCTCCTTTCCTCTCAATTTCTCTCTGTCCTATCAAATCAAATTTAAAAAAATGAATTTTTAAATCAAAAAAGTGGGGACATAGGAGTGAGGCAGTAGCACACCTGGTTGAACAAACACACATGTTACCAGGTCTAAGGACCCAGGTTCAAATATCTCCAATCCCCACCTGCAGGAGAGATGCCTCACAAGCAGTAAAGCAGTGCTACATGTGTCTTTCTCTCTCCCTAGCTTCTCTTGCCCTTTTAATTTCTCTCTATTCTATCAAATAAATTAAAAACAAAGAAAGAAATGGATACTTGAAGCAGTGGATTTCTTGTACAAGCACTGAGAGCACTGAGCCTCAGGGAAAAAAAGTGGGAGTTTTCAGTTGTACCCAGCAGCACATCAAGTGCCTGACCCCGACCCCTGCCCAGTACAAACACCCTCAGTTAGCTTGCTGCAATCTTTGATGAAAACATCCACATGAGTCATACATTGGAGAATTATTAGAATGGGCTAGCCTACAGTGTGGAGGCCTCAGACAGTATTTTTGCCTCCTCTGTTTTACATGTCCTTCTAAACAGAGTCATTGTCACATACTAATAGCTAAGAAGACTCTCTGGGTTAATCGGTAACATTTGAGTGCAGTCCAACAGGGATAGGGTTCAAATTAGGTGGGAAGGGCTCACTGCCATTAGCAGCAACTCAGGCAGGACTCTGAGGTTGCAGCTACTTGCTTGGAAGGGACTCAACAGATTTTTGCACAGCCTTTGACCCCACATGACCATCTGGTGCTAGAGAAGGGACCTACAACTCCTGTGGTCCTACCTAGTCTGTTGGGGTAGAAAGGGTTGGGAAGGGAAAATGGTGGACACCATGGGCTCCACACACCTTTTCAGAAGAAATAGGAAAACTCATGTGTGTTCCAGGTCACGGCTTCTGTCAACAGTGAAGCAGGCGGGATCTCGACATCAGTGACACCTAAGCAGTCTCTGTGTGACGGGCAGTGGCACCTGGTATCAGGTATGATGTCCGGTCCGGTAGCTGTGGTTCAAACAGTGGAGCCTGTATCTCCACTTCAGCTGTAGCTCATCTGTTCATGCCTGACCAGGTCAGCGCACTAACTTGACATGCCCATTCTCAACCTTGTAGCTGCTGCCCTCAGTTACCTTAACAAAACTGGACTTTTTTTTTTTTTTTAGCCCAGCAAAGTGATAAGCTTTGTTTTTAAGTAATATAACACTGTGATTTAGATTTTGATTCTGAAGTCTGAAAGAACAGAGGTCAAATCTCAACTCCAGTTTTTATCTAGCTATGTGGCCTTGTGCAAACTAGTTTACTGCCTTTGGGCCTCAGTTTCTTCCCCTTCACAAAGGAGGCAGAAGTAGTGTTCACCACCCAGCTTTGCAAAAATTGAGTGAGAGAATGAATTTAAACTAAATGTAAGCCATGAGCTTTATATAAAGTACATTTTAGTTTTAGTTTTTGTTTTCTAAGAACATTTTCTTAAAAAATATTATTTATTTAGTTATTTATTACTGGATAGGGAGAAATTAAGAGGGGAGGGAGAGAGAGATAAAGAGGGAGAGAGAGAGAGACACCTGAATCCCTGCTTCACCACTTGTGAAGCTTTCCCCCTGCAGGTGGGGACCAGGGGCTTGAACCTGGGTTCTTCTGCACTGTAATGTGTGCGCTCCACCAGGTACATCACCACCTGGCCCTCATTTTGGTTTTTGATATGCAGTGTTCAGTAAGTATTTGATTTTACTATTACATTGTTAGGGTTCATTGTTGAATATTATGCATTGACAACTATTTAATGTTTTCATGAAAACAGTGTCAACAAACCAGTGGGTGGAGAACAGGCATAGTCTTTCATATCATATCTGTCATATCGTGGACATTAGTTTGGAGATACGTTAACCTATATTGATGGACATTATCTCTTGTAAGAAAAAAAAAGTAGGTAGTTTCTTCTTGGCTGTTTTGAAGACTAAGTGCATTGAAGTTAGCTAAGATTGTTAACATGGGAGGAATTTTGTCTTGAGAATCAAAAGTGACTGTCTTGGAATCAGTTTTCTGAAAAGCTGAGATCCCATAAAAATAAGGTAGCCTTTGGAGACAAGAAATCAATGCTTGAATCCCAGCTCACTTAATTTATAACCAGACCTTCTTGTCAAGCTTCTCAGTAACTGAGACCCATTGTCTTTTGGGAAGTGACAATATCATCTTCACAGATACTCTTTAATGATTAAATTCATTTATGTGTGTGGAAGATCATAAACCCCATGAATGTTCAGAAATTAATTGATCTATCTATAGACTGATTAGCTTGCTAGCAGTGCTCCCACAGTCTGATAGAAATAACCTAAAATTAAGCCACTAACGATATATTACTTATACTACCTTAAAGTGTGAGTCATGCCCTCCTCAGACAATAGAATTGACCAGCCTCCATTCCCTCCAGTCACCATAAAGCAATACATTCTGCACCTGGAACTGGATGCAGACAATAGCTATACAGCTGGACAGCTCCCCTTCCCACCCACCAGCACTCAGGAGCCGCTATACGTGGGAGGAGTCCCAGGTAATGTGTCTAAACCTATCTTTCTATTCCTATGCTCTTCTCTGTTATCTAGAACACTTCCATCCAAAACACACTGCCCCAAGGTCATTAGCAGGGCAATCAATGGCTGGATGATGGTGGAGAGAATGAGGCCCTACAGTCCAGCACATGGCCCATGCTATTGTTAGCAGCAGCCACTTTTCAGGGCAGTCCAAGCTACATCTGCTGCTTCCCCTAGTCCCAGGCCTATGATTTATTAACATCCTTTAAAAGCAGTGTCAGGAATTAGGAAAGGGCTGAAAAACTGCTCTCTTTTCCAGACATTTAATTATGGTAGTGACTTGGTAAATGTGATGGGGCTAGAATGAGAAAAGATTTAAAAACAAAACAAGAACAAACAAACAAACAAACAAAAACAGGCAGGGTAAGAGAGAGTCAAGTCCAAGGCTGGAAGTTTGTATAGAAAGGACTTTGTTGTTCTTTATTGTTCATTGTCTTTTCAGATGACCCAGATGTTAGTTTCGAGGGCCTTCCATAACTCATAGAAACACTAGAGTTCAGTTATTCTCTATTAATTGACCTGTGAACTCTCCTTTGAAGAATCTGAAGCATAGCTGTCTTGCTGCTTTACCACAGCAGGTGGGCCACCAGATGCCTGCTTGAAGAGAAGAAATGTCTGAATGTTCTGAGATTCTAGACCCCTTGATCTCTCACAAGCTGATTTCTTTTTTTAAGGTCATACATTTACCAGTATGAATTATCCATTGAATGAATCTCCTTTGCTCTTTCAGCCACTTTGAAAACCCTGAAGCTCCCTGTATGGAAACCATTTTTCGGCTGTCTGAAGAATATTCAAGTCAACCACATTCCTATCCCTGTCACTGAAGCTGGGGAAGTTCAGGGGACTGTCAGTTTGAATGGCTGTCCTGACCACTAACTCAGAACTACTACACAGCGAGGAGGTTCAACTTTATGAGCTGATTTCCCACAGAACATCCCTTCACCATTCGAGATTATTCTAGACTCACAATAGGATCCAGATAGACTTATAGAAAACTTAATTTTGAATTCTGATTACCTTTATCCATAATTTTAACATTCAGTGCCATGCATGTATTTTATATAAAAATCCTATTCCTTGAAAATGATGAACAAATTGTCACCTGCTTTTGGTAATATTTTCCACTACAAATTAAACATCTTTTAAGGAATGCTATCTCCCACCTGTTAAAATAATAAATTCATTTTAAAGCACTTTAAAAATACCAAAGTTTTACATATATTCAGGGGTTATAATTTATGGGGTTAAATAAACTCAGTGTACTCTTTAAATTATATTGTTTTATTAGCACAAAATCAATGGCTTTTTCATGGCCATTGTTGATAGTATTTAATCTTCAACACCTGTTCATTATCTTACCCACAATACAACTTCTTATTTAAAAAATATTTATTTACTTACTTGATAGAACAGAGAGAAATTAAGAGATGAACAGGTGAGGTGGAGAGAGAGCAAGACACCTACAGTACTACTCAACCACTCATGAAGCTTTCCCCTACAGGTAGAGACTTGAGGACTTGAACACAAGCCCATGCACATGGTAACATGCACTTAATAGGGTGTGCTACCACTCCCCCCCTCCACAATACAACTTCTTTTAAAAAATATTTTATTTATTCATGAGAAAGATAGGAGAGAGAAAGAACCAGACATCACTCTGGTACATATGCTGCCAGGGATTGAACTCGGGACCTCATACTTGAGAGTCTAATGCTTTATCCACTGTGCCACCTCCGGACCACACAACTTTTAATAGTAGTTAGTGAACACTGACTGGTGAGGTGCCCTGCATACATAGTGTTAGAACTACAGTCAGATGCAAGAAGTAAGCCTATCTCTGAAGAAATATGCAAGCCGACTGGGGAGACATTCCTTCATGAAATACTAAACAAATCAATGAACCTGTCATCTATTTGGCTTTCTACAACAGGAAGCTGCTACTCACCAGGTCTGGGTTATAAGTGAGCATTCCTTGAGGGCAAAAATGTTTTAGCGCCATTGTTGCGATGCACGTGCGTACTATTCCTAGAAAGGCGTGTGGCAAGCTGGGCAAGTGGTCTGTAGCAAGGATTGGCTCTAGCTGGGTATCAGAAGGTAGCCCCCCTGGTAGAGCACACACACAGTTTCTCGCCATGTACGTGGTCCAGTTCAAGCCCCAACACCACATGGAAGTGCTATAGCACTAGAGGAAGCTCAGGTGCTGGGGTCTTTCTTTCTCTCTCCCACCCCCTCTGTTTCTTTCTTTGGCTGAAATAAAAAGAATAGAAAAGTTAGGCCAGGAAGAGAGAAATCACATAGTGGTGAGATACTGGCACCAGAACACAAAAATGCATGTTTCCAGTATTATCTTTACAAAACAACAAACCCAATAGCAGGCCCAGTGTATTCTCCCTAACAAAGAAGACACAACAGGCATTTCCTTTTCTTCTGTACAATACTTATGGGACGAGGCCACTCGTAAACTATCACTCTAGTTGCTTGTATTCTGTTCTTAATGCACGTGTATTTCTTTATGAGATCTCAGTCATGTCTGAGTTCGTTTTCTGTTGTTTCTATATGATGTGGCCCGTATTTCTAGGTCTTTCGCTAGAAAGAAGGCCATTAAATGAACTTGCCACAATGTATTCAACCAAACTTCCAGAGATTAGGCTACTGGGTTATTTTCACTTTTTTTTTTTGCAATAAGCAAACCAGAATGAATATGACCCTGTGATGCAAACTTAATTGACTTTACTAGAGTAAATTCTTAGAAATAGGCAGACCTTCTCAAAGGATATAAATATTTTTATGGTTGTCTTAGTAACTGCCCAATTATTTAACAAAACATGATATCCCCTTACATTCAGAATCTTTAAAAATGAAATCACTTAGCCTGTGATTTCCCTAGGAAGATTCACCACAGCCTGCCATGGTCTTCAAGGCAAGGAGAAAGTCATTTTATTTTATTTTATTTTATTTTATTTTATTTTATTTTGGATATAATGAATTACCATATATTTGCTTATACATGTGTATAGTTTCTTAGATTTGCATAATAGGTGTCTGTCCCTTACCCCTCCATCAAAGACTCCAAACCTCCTGTTCCCCCAGGGCCCCAGATTCCATTCTCTCCCCAGAGCCCCTTGCTTTGGTGTAGTGTATATCAGTATATCATTGCCAGTCCAGGAGCAAGTCATTTCATAAAGCTTCACAGTGCTCTGACTTCTCTGAGCCAAACCCACACCACCCAGAAATGCAGAGATAGCAGGCAGACTCTCATGGGTGAGTCTGCATATCATATAGAACTAATTTCTACCCCTTAAACTCTTAGACTATTCTAAACCACATGACAACAAAATTTTACGCTGGAAACTTAGCTGGAGTTATAGGCCCAAGGGAACAAGAAGTGACTCAGTTTTAGGAGATTTCTATGGGCAAATGTTTTTCATGGAAGTGAAGGGGGAAGCTTTTCTCTTATGGGAAAATGGACAGAAGTGGATTGAGGGGAACAGCAGAGCAGGGGACAGACCCCAATGGGGTCTGGGCTTGTCGGGAGCTGTCACAGTAGCAGCTGGATGTTCTGACCAGGAAATGACCCCCCCCCCCCAATTCCAGGAGACTCTTCATCTCTGAAAGAAGTGTCCCTTACACCAAGGGCATTAAAAAACCCCATGACATTAAGGACCTCACTCTCTGTTGATAGCATTACAGTTTTCAACAGATGTGCTGACACTTCTTTTCCAGGTTATAGGCTTTGTTTCTGAGGATAAGCAGTTCCTATAGGAACAGTTAAGATCTGCTTTTGAATGGACAACATAGCAAGTTATAGCACCAGACATTCATCAGTATTATAATTGTCCAAGAATATACCTTCTGGGAATACAAAACTATTAAAGTTACTGATTAACAGGCAAACATTTTTGAGTAAGGAGTAGTTAGTAAGTGTGTGGGTGATGTGTGTTCATTCACTAGCAATTAGCAACCCAGGATGAGTCTGGCCTTGCAATGAAAACTTACTTTATTAAGTAAGACAAATTCTTAGAAATATAATAACTAGGCCAAAGAATATGACATTTTTATGGCTGCCTAATTGATCTTAGCTTCTGCCCCAAGTCCTACCAGACAGCTTTTTTCTCTTCTACCTCAAAAATGTATTTTTCATGGGCCCCCTGCAATTTACCTAAAATAGACTTCCTAGCTTTATCCAAAATGGAGACCACAAATCTCATCTGCTCTATTCTTACCTTTAGGTTCCTAATTATTTAACAGTTTGTTCTGCTTTATATCTTAATGCTCTTCAGCCACCAAGTTGCAGATGCTATCATGACACCAATCTGACTTCCCTGAGCAGATGAACTCACTGATGTGTCCTGGAGCCCCACCTCCTCAGAATCCTGTCCCAATAGGGAAAGACAGAAACAGGCTGGAAGTATTGATTGACCTGTCAATGTCCATGTCCAGTGGACATGCAGGAAGGAAGGAAGGAAGGAAGGAAGGAAGGAAGGAAGGAAGGAAGGAAGGAGAAATTAGTTCCCTCACTTTCTAGGCTTCTCTGAGAGCTGAACTGTATAGTAGATGTAAAAATGTTATACGACTATCATTGTTAATATTAGTGATCTTAGCAGCACTATAGAATATGGAGCAGCAGTGTCAGGCATGGAGATCAGCAGATAGTTTACCTATTAAAGCCCATATCTTACTATGCACAAGGCCCTAGATGGAAACCTTAGCACCACATGGGAAAGACACAGCAATAAGCAAAGGTACATGGATGGTGAATCTAGGCTAGGACTTGCAAAACCTCATATGTGTAAGGTTCATTGTTACAAAAAAAAAAAAAAGGAATTTGTATACTTTCTTATGGCTTTCATTATATATTGGGAAGAAATCCAAACACTGAAAAGCATAAAAGTCAAAAACTTAACGAGGAAGTTCTCTATACTACTTGTAACTTTTGTTCATCACATCTCCTAAATTGCTGTTCTGAGGAAACAATTGAGAGAGTACACTTTCCACTATATTTTATAACTTTGCTGTGGGCATAAGTAAGAACTATCTCAAATGAAGATGCTTCTATTTTTGAAAGTTCATCTCCCTTCACTGTGACCACTTCAGGGCATGCTGTCCTGAGTTCTAAATGACAGCACAAGCATTTCTTTGAGGTCTTTCTTGGGTCACTGAAGTCAGCTATGTTCCCCTAAGCAGCAGGCCAGCCTTGCAGATGGCTAATGCCTCAGGCTTTACCATGAACCTTGGAGTCTAGTCCCAAAGCCTTGAAAGCATGCATCCTACACTGGATTCATTGTCTGCCTTCCCTTCTGTGTCAGCTCCTTCTCCCCACAAGCCCCCAGCAATTGGTCTTAGTTTCACCTTCCAAATAACCTCTCTGCATTGAATTCCTTACTCAGGGTTTTCTTGTAGGGAGGGAAAGTTTAGACACCCTCCAAAGAGAATCCAAAGAGAATCCAATATCCTGGATTCAAGCCTCGGTCTCCACCTGCAAGAGCGAAGTGGAGTGGTGAAGCAATGCTGCAGGTGTCTCTTTTTATCTCTCCCTCTCTATTTCCCTTCCCTCTCAATTCCTCTCTGTTTCTTTGGGAAAAAAATAGGAAAAAAAAAAAAAAGACCACTGGGAGTGGTGAATTTGTCATGTAGGTACCAAACCCCAGTGGCAGTGTGTATGGGTGTGTGTGTGTGTTGAAGTGAATTTTGAATTTTGATTAGCTTACCAATGAGAATATCTGCATAAAAATGTTTTTGGTCCAATATTAGCTTACATTTGAATAGTAGTGTAGAAATAAATTTAACATGTATGTTCATTGAAGCCATGAGGGGAAGAAAGATTTATTATCCAAGTTCTAAGGTAGTTAGAGCAAGCAGCTCCTAAGTATCAATGTGAGTGTTACACATACCTTCTACTTCCTGTGTTTCAGGAAGCTTAGAAACACTTTCTAACCACACTGGGTGAAAAGGGAGTCAGAAGACTTGAGGGTTGCAGGGCTTCACATCTAATAGCTTCTGCTTCCATTTCTGGAACTGGCCTACTCTACCCTTCTTGCTTTACTAGTTCATGTTCCTGTTTGTACATTTTATCTGTCAGGAGTCATTTCAGACCACATATCATCATTTTTCATCTGAGGTAATAATTCATCACCTCAAGGTTGTGTGACCTTTAAGGTAGACTCACACCTTACATCTCCTACCCAAAGTAATTCAGACAAATTAAAATGAAACAAATTAAACCATGGACATTCTACAAGAAGATGATAGGAGAATTACTCCTATTATCTTGTGTTGAGGAGTAGTTTTTTAAGCATAGCACCAAATAAAGAAATAAAATATAAAGGGATGTACACGGGTGGAACTATTAAGTCTCTATATAGCAAGAAATGCAATGAACTTAATAATTAGTAACTCAGGAATGAAGAACAAGAGGATGAACTTTGTGACAGAAGCAGGAGCGTGTACAAAGAGACAGATGAGAGTAGATGTGGTTTAGAATTAACAAGGTCTTAGGTAGGGGGTCAGTGGGCAGGATCTCAAGCTGGCAGATGGTGCTGAGGGGGTGGGCAGGGTCCAGGTGTGGTGAACCATTAGATTTAACCACTCAGGAGCTGATGAGGGGAATTTTAGTGGAGGTGGCCAGAATGAGATTCCAACAGAGCAAAGAGGAGTGACTTGAGGTTAGACACTGTCATCTTCATGGAAAATATCCTTCTAAGAAGTTTGATTATGGGGGTCAGGTGGTGGCATGTTGGGTTAAGTGCACATAGTGGTACAAAAATCCCGGTTCAAGCGTCTGGCTCCCCACGTGTGGGGGGGGGGTCACTTCACAGCGGTGAAGCTGGTCTTCAGGTGTCTATCTTTCTGTTTCTCTATCTTCCCCTTCCCTCTCAATTTATCTCTGTCATATCCAATAAAATAATGGCTACCAAGAGCAATGGATTAATAGTGCTAACACTAAGCCCCGATGATAACCCTGGAGGCAAAAAAAAAGTTTGATTATGATGAAAAGAACAAACAACTTGGAAGACATATGATTGAAATAGACCGCTTTGTTTTTTTATACTAAGATTTAGTTTATAGTGAAAGGCAAAGAAGAAAAAAGGAGAGGGGAAGACTTTCATTGATGGTGTATAAAGACTTTTGGTGATTATCATAGAAACTATACACAAATGTCAAGCTTCAGTGTTGCATACTTGAAATATACAATGTTCTTTTTTATATTTCTTTATTGGGGAATTAATGTTTTACATTCAACAGTAAATACAATAGTTTGTACATACATAACATTTTCCAGTTTTCCATAAAACAATACAACCTGCACTAGGTCCTCTGTCATCCTTTTTGGACCTATATTCTCCCCCCAACCCACCCACCCCAGAGTCTTTTACTTTGGTGTAATACACCAATTCCAGTTCAGGTTCTACTTGTATTTTTTCTTCTGATCTTGTTTTTCAACTTCTGCCTGAGAGTGAGATCAGCCCACATTCATCCTTTTGTTTCTGACTTATTTTACTTATCATGACTTTTTCAAGGATGATCCAAGATTCGCTGAAAACAGTGAAGTCACTGCTTATAATAGCTGAGTAGTAGTCTATTGCGTATATATACCACAATATGCTCAGCCACTCTGTTTTTGGACACCTGGGTTGCTTTCAGGTTTTGGCAAATTGTGCTGCTAAGAACATATGTGTAAAGAGATCTCTTTGGATGGGTGTGTTGGGTTCCTTAGGATATATCCCCAGGAGAGGAATTGCAGGATCATAGGGTAGGTCCATTTCTAGCCTTCTGAGAGTTCTCCACACTGTTTTCCACAGAGGTTGGACAATCCCACCAGCAGTGCAAGAGGGTTCCTTTGACCCCACTACCTCTCCAGCATTTGCTGCTGTTACCTTTTCTGATGTATGACATTCTCACAGGAATGAAGTGGTATCTCATTGTTGTCTTTATTTGCATTTCTCTGACAATCAAAGACTTGGAGCATTTTTTCATGTGTTTCTCGGCGTTTTGGATCTCTTCTGTGGTGAATATTCTGTCCATGTCCTCCCCCCATTTTTGGATGGGGTTATTTGTTTTTACTAGCCTTTTGTCTGATATATGGGATGTAAAGATCTTCTCCCATTCTGTGAGGGGTCTCTTAGTTTGTGTAGTGGTTTCTTTTGCTGTGCAGAAGCTTTTTAATTTGATATCATCCCATAGGTTTCTGCTTGCCTTAGTCTTCTTTGTAATTGTATTTGTTTCATTGAAGATGTCTTTAATATTTATGCAGAAAAGAGTTCTGCCAATATTTTCCTCTAAGTATCTGGTAGTTTGTGGTCTAACATCCAAGTCCTTGATCCACTTGGAATTTACTTTTGTATTTGGTGAAATATAGTGGTTCAGTTTCATTTCTGCATGTTTTTTCAACCCATTTTTTTCCAATACCATTTGTTGAAGAGACTCTGTTTCCCCATTTAATAGTGTGGGCACCTTTGTCAAAGATTAGATGTCCATAGGTATGGGGGATTACTTCTGAGCTCTCAATTCTATTCCACTGGTCAATGTGTCTCTTCTTGTTCCAGTACCAAGCAGTTTTGATGACAATGCCCCTAGAATACAATCTCAGATCGGAGAGTGTGATGCCTCCAGTTCTGTTCTTTCCTCTCAAGAATGTTTTGGCAGTTCTAGATCTTTTCTGGTTCCGGATAAACATTTGAAGCATTTGTTCTATTCTCTTAAAAAATGTGGCTGGGAACTTGATGGGGCAAGCATTAATTTGTATATGGCTCTGGGTAGTATATTCATGTTGATGATGTTAATTCTTCCAACCCATGAGCATGGAATATCTTTGCACTTCTTTGTGTCTTTTTTAATTTCGTTGAGTAGTGACTCATGATTTTCAGAATACAAGTCTTTTACTTCTTTGGTTAGGTTTATTCCTAGATATTTTATTGGTTTTGTTACTATAGTAAAAGGAATTAATTTCTGGATTTCATCTTCTTCCAACTTAGTATTTGCAAAGTGGAATGTCACTGGCTTTTGAATGTTAATTTTGTAGCTGGACACCTTACTGTATTGCCTGATGATTTCTAAAAACTTCTTACTGGACTCCTTAGGTTTTCCTTTTTCTTTTTTTTTTTAATTTTTTCAATTTTTTTTTATATATTATTGGGTAGAGACAGAGAGAAATTGAGAGAGAAAGGGGAGATAGAGAGGAAGAGAGACAGAGAGACAACTGAAGACCCACTTCACTACCTGTGAAGCGACTCCCCTGCAGGTGGGGAGCCGGAGGCTTAAACCAGGATCCTAACCAGTCCTTGTGCCTTGCGCCACATGTGCTTAACCCGCTGCGCTTACACCTGATTCCCTCCTTAAGTTTTTCTCTGTATACTCTCATGTCATCTGCAAATAGGGAGAGTTTGACTTCTTCTCTTCCAATCTGTATCCATTTAATTCCTTTCTCCTACCTGATAGCTATGGCAAGAACTTCCAACACTATGTTGAATAGTGGTGGTGATAGTGGGCAGCCTTGTCTAGTACATGATCTGAGGGGAAAAGCTTCCAATTTTCTACCATTGAGTATGATGTTGGCTGTAGGTTGCTATATATAGACTCCACTATCTTCAGGAATTTTCCATCTATTCCCATTTTTGTAGTGTTTTGATCATATAAGGATGTTGTGTTTTGTCAAAGGCTTTATCTGCATCTATTGATATGACCATGTGGTTTTTGGTCTTGCTTTTGTTGATGTGGTGGATCATGTTGATTGATTTACATATATTCAACCAACCTTGCATTCCTGGGCTAAACCCCACTTGGTCATGATGAACAAACTGCTGTATCTAGTTGGTTAAAATTTTGTTCAATATTTTAGCATCTATGTTCATCAGAGATATTGGTCTGTAGTGTTCTTTTTTGGTTATGTCCCTGTCTGCTTTGGTATCAAATTGATGTTGGCTTCATAGAAGCTGGAAGGGAGTATTCCAGTGTTTTCAGTCTTCTGGAAGACTTTTGAAAGTAGAGGTACTAGTTCTTCTTTGAAGGTTTTGTAGAATTCATTTGTAAAACCATCTGGTCCAGGAATTCTATTTTGGGGAAGGTTTTTGATAACTGTTCCAATTTTATTAGCTGTGATGGGCCATTTCATATTATCTAGTTCCTCTTTACGTAATTTTGTAAGTTTGTAGGTATCTAGGAAATTGTCCATTTCTTCCAGGTTCTCTAGCTTGGTGGCATATAGTTGTTCATAGAAGCCTTGCATGATATATTGAATTTCTGCAGTGTCTTTTGTGATATCTCCTCTTTCATTTATGATCTAATTTATTTGGGTCTTCTCCCTTTTTTTTTTTGTTTTGTGATTCTGGCTAAAGATTTGCAGATTTTGTTCACTCTCTCAAAGAACCAACATTTACATTTATTGATCTTTTTCTTATTTTGGTTTTCTTATTTTCAATGTTATTGATTTCTGCCCTAACTTTAGTGATTTCTGTCTTTCTGGTTGCTTTAGGGTTCCTTTGTTGTTCTTCTTCTAGGTCTTTAAGATGTGCAATCAGGCTGTTTATTTGTGCTTTTTCTTGTTTCCTAATGTGTGCTTGCATGGCTATGAACTTTCCTCTCAGTACTGCCTTAGCTGTGTCCCAAATATTTTGATAGCTTGTGTCTTCATTTTCATTGAACTCTGGAAACATTTTGATTTCTTCCATTATTTCCTCTTTGACCCAGTAGTTGTTAAATAGTGTAATGTTAAGCTTCCACATTTTGGGACTATTACTAATCTTTTGTTGATTGTTAAGTGTTAGTTTAATTCCACTGTGGTCTGAGAAGATGCTTGGGATGATTTCAATGCTCTTGAATTGGCTGATGCTGTCTTTGTGGCCTAAAATATGGTCTATCCTTGAGAGTGACCCGTGTGGACTTGAGTAAAATGTGTATACCAGTTTCTTGGGATGAATGACTCTGAAAAATATCCAATAGTTCTAGTTTATCTATCTCCTCATTTAGCTTCCTATGTCTATTGATTTTCTGCCTGGATGATCTGTCAAGTTGAAAGAGTGGAGTGTTGAAGTCCCCTTCTATGACTGTGTTGCTGTTAATATATTGCTGTAGCTCTTTCAGTAGATACTTGATGTATTTAAATAGCTTCTCATTGGGTGCATAGATGTTAATAATTGTTAAGTCCTGGTGATTGACTGATCCACTGAGCATTAAGTAGTGTCCATTGCTACCTTTTTAATTTTATTTATTTTAAAGTCTATCATGTCAGATATGAGAATAGCTGTTCCTGCCCTTTTTTGTGGGCCATTGGCTTATGTGATAGTTTTCCATCTTTTCATTTTGAGTCTGTGTTTGTCTTGTTAAGTGAGGTGGGTTTCCTGTAGACAGCATATTATTGGGCTGTGTTTTCTGATGCATCTTCCTACTCTGTGCCTTTTAATAGGTGAATTCAGGCCATTGATATGTATTTATATCAAAGATTGAAGATATTTTAACACCATTCTTTTAGAATTTCAGAATGTTCTGATATATGGCATATTCATGGTGGTCTGACTATTTATAGGAGACCTTTAAGAACTTCTTTCAGGGCAAGCTTGGTAATAGTTGATTCTTTCAGCTGTTGCTTGTCTGAGAATGTGTTTATGCCTCCATCTAGTCTGAATGATAGTCTAGAAGGATACAGTAGTATTGGTTGAAAGCCTTTTTCATTGATCACTCAATAGATATCTTGTCATTCTCTTGTGGCCTGTAGTGTTTGTGTGGAGAAGTCTGCTGCTAATATTTTGGGTTTTCCTCTGTAGGTGACACTTCGTTTTTTCTCTTGAAACCTTCAGAATCCTTTCTTTATCCTTATTCTTTCCATTTTAAATAGGATGTGTCTTGGTGACTTTAAGTCTGGGCTAATTCTGTTTGGGACCCTCTGGGCTTCTTGCACCTTTATATCTTTGATGTTGTCTAGACTAAAGAAGTTCTCAGCTATTATGTCCTGAAGAATGCTTTCTGCCCCTTCCTCTCCTTCTTCCTCTGGTAAGCCAATAATGAGTATATTATTTCTTTTGAAGTCATCCCATAGGTCTCTGTTGTTGCTTTCAGCATCTCTTAATCTCTTTTTGAGATCTCTTACTTCATTTTTAGTTGTCTTTAATTCATCCTCAATCTTGCTAATTCTGTCTTCAGCCTCATTTATTCTATTTTTCTCTCCCCTCTACTGTTTTCTGTAGTTTATCTATTTTGTTACCCTGTTCTGATACTGTTTTGGCTTTCTCAGCTATTTCTCAGTTGTGTTCTTAGCTCAGCTATTTCAGCTTTCAGCTCTCTAATAACCTTGAGATAGTGTTTTCTTCCAGAGTCTCATTTGTTGTTTCTGCATTTCTGATGACAGTTCTTTCAGACTCTTTACTCACTCCTGTGATTATTTCCTTAACTAGTGTTTGGATGTTGACCTCATTATTTTGTGTTTCAACCATTGGGGGGATTTTAGCTGGACTCTTGTCCTGGTTCATTTCTCCAACATGTCTTCTTGTTGGTTTAACCATTCTATATAGTATGTTATGAGGTCCCTCTCAGTACTTTTCAAATTGCTGGTCACTCTTGCCTGGATTAACTTGTGTCTAAGTAAGGTAATTAGAGGGTCACAGTTGTGGAAACTGACAGTTGTTTCAATATTATTTTAATCCCTGAGTTGGAGCTCAGTGGCTTAAAAGCCTCTTTTGTTCTTTTTCTTCCCTGTAGGCTATGGGAGCCTGAAGGATTTTAAACTATAAGTAGACTTCTTAGCTTAATCACTGACTCCTGACCACGAGATAAAGCAGGGTGGGACAGAGATAATCCAGTGGTTATGCAAAGAGATTTTCACAGCCCTGCTGCTAGGTATAGATCTTCTCCCAAGTTTCCTGGTTAGTTCTCTGTTCCCTGGTGTCAGCACACGGCCTCCCTGCCACTGCTCCAGATTTGGTGGGTTCCTGAAGTTATTCTAGCCCTGTTTTGTTGCTGTCCCAGGTGGTCTCCTTTGGTATTCCTAGTTGACCTGGGAGAGGAGAAGAAAGAAACACATCTGCTGCTGCTCCATAGCCCCGCCTCCCAAAATATATAATATTCTTAACCAATGTTGTCACAGTGAAAACTCAATTTAAAAATAATATTCCTCTATATTCTTGTAGATTTTCTATTTGTATTTATTTCCATGAAAACTCCTCATAAATGTAAAATGTCTATTTTTGATCCTTTTGTTGACAGAATGCATCTCTTGGCCCTATTTTGTCATTCAAGACTTAATTATGTTCACAATTTTTCACTCTCTACTTTTTGAAAGGCAGGAAAAAATTAAGACATTTACTTCCTTTAGCAGACCACTTCTAGAAACCATCCTCCTTTTGTACAAGAAGTATGAGCCCAGTGATATTGTGAATTAGTCTCAAAATTTCATCACAGGAATAGTACAATGCTTTTCCTATAGGTATTAGAAAGTTTGGTCTAAAATGCTAATAGCTGTACAGACGTCCATATTTTATTTCTGGAAAATCACAAGCCTTCCCTGGCAATGAAAATAAATTGATATAATGCCTTACCTTAATAAACTAATGATGAGGAAAAAAATAACTGAAAAAAATTAAGTAGGGCTGATAGATGCCAAGAGTTTATCTACTCATGCTCTTTAGTTTACAGTCTGGTTACTTTATCTCATCTAGTGGTTCTTAACCTGCACTGAGTAGAAGAACTATCTAGACACTTCTTTTCAGAACAGACCTCTGTACCATGCTCATCCCAGAGATCTGTTCTTGGGTGGAGTCAAACATTCATCATATATATATATATATATATATATATATATATATATATATATAGAGAGAGAGAGAGAGAGAGAGAGAGAGAGAGAGAGAGAGAGAGAGAGAAATTTAAGAACTAGTTTCCAGGTAACATGAACCTGATGGTCAGAGGACAGAGTAAGAAGACTGGTAAGAAGTCTATGGGATACATTCAGGATGATTTTACTTTTTCATTAAAGATGACACTATCAGTGCAAACTGGATAGAACTTGAGTTGATAAACTCAACAATCTGAACTGATCATATTCAGTGAAAACTACTGGAGGAGATGGCTAGGCAGGGATGCATAGGCATAGTGATGTGGACAGTAAAGAGGTCTCTGGTAAAATTACAGTGACATTTTAGTATTTAGCATGCTAAGTGCACACATATACACATGTAAATTATGAACTTAAATTTGTATAATACTCTAAGCATTATGTCAAATAAAAAAGATAATAGTTTGCCAAAAAAATTAAAATAACAGAGAGTAAGAATAACAAAACACTACTTCTACCCTGGGGTAAAGGCAGGGTCCTGGCATCAAAAGTCACTCAAATACAGCATTATGGAAGGCACAAAATGAGAATTATAATAAGCAGCCCAGGCGACTGTAGTGAGCAGCCGGGAATGAGAACCCTGACCCTTGCCAAGACTGGGAAAAGGCAGTTATCTTTTGTTATCTTTTGTGGAGCAACTAGAAATGTATTAGAGATGATCACTGTGGCCTGAGAGATAGCTCAATGGGCAAAACACATACCCCACATTTAGGAAGCCCTGGGTTCTAGCCCCAGCAGAACATATGCATGCAATAGGCAGCACCAAGGGAACTCCATGGGTGGTAGAGTGGCACATGGGTGTTGGGCCAGGGCCAGGGAAGTGGTTCAGTGGCACCAAACCCGTATACAAACCAGGACTCATGCACCAACACAGTATTTATAAAAGGAGCTTTTTTTTTTAAGGGATAAACTTTGTATTCCCTTAAGTACCGTATGCATATATAACTTTGATTTTTAAGATTTTTAAGTTGTCTTTTCAATAAAATCTTTTCTTTTTCTTTTTCTTTCTTTCTTTTTTTTTTTTTTTGCCTCCAGGGTTATTGCTGAGGCTCAATGCTTGCGCTACAAACTCACTGCTCCTGGAGGCCATTTTTTCCACTTTGTTGCCCTTGTTGTTATTGTTGTTGTTGGATAGGACAGAGAGAAATGGAGAGAGGAGGGGAAGACAGAGATGGGGGAAAGATAGACACCTGCAGACCTGCCTCACCACCTGTGAAGCAACTCCCCTGCAAGTGGGGAGCCAGAAGCTTGAACTGGGATCCTTATGCTAGTAAAATCTTTTTATAAAAGCAAAATATACCAGTAAGGTTTGATAAACTTTTCATAATTCTCTAGCTTGAGGTTGTACTGTAATTTCTTTTTCAACAAAAGCTTTTGAATTTCTACAAAGTCTTGTATTGAAGAGCTCCCTTAAGTATTGTTGTAGGTAGGGGTATATACACATCTCATGTAGCTGGCTACATTGTCACCTGGACTCAGACCATCTAACTATTAGAATAATAGGTTTCACTTTAAAAGGGCAAATCTCTTGTGGGATGGTAAGTACTACATCGAGGTTGAAATGTGGGCTTTGCTCAGCACTGTGTGAAGGAGAGTGAGGAAGCAAGGGCACTAGGAACCAGGCACATTTTCCTGGCTCCCATGTCGTTGGTAGTGGGTTCCAAAGAACACCCACATTCACTTACACACACACACACACACACACACACACACACACACACACACACACGCATGCACACACAGTCAAATTTCTCAACTGGGAACAGAAGGTGAATGCTCCAGCTAAGGTTGGTGAAGAGATGGAGTAAGTAGATTGCTGATAGGAAGAGTACACCATGCTGACTGAGTTTACTCCTTCCAGTTATTTTTCACTGTGGAGAAGCTAAGGAGCTCCCAATAAGAGTCTAATAACAGCTTTTGACTTTGTGTCAGTCACCTCCATTACTGGTTGCCTGGTGCACATAGGATGTAGTTCAAGATACTGTGATAACAACTACTGAGGTCTCTCAGGTCTCCTGTACCTGACCGTTAACTCCAGTTCAAGGAAGAGAAGCTGACCTCTTGCTTTCTGTTGATCTTAACCAAATCCTTTCTGTAAGTATCCTTTACAAAGTGTGTTCACAATTTCTAGAAGCTGTTACACAGTAAAATCTCCCTTTAGAGATAATACAACCCTAAGCACAGCGAACTGGTGAGTTTGAAAAAGTAAGTCATTTGTCAAAGTTCAAAGCCAGTTCTGTGATTTCACTGCACATAAGTTTTTCCCTCCATCATGCTGATATTAGATTATGAAAGAAAAAAAACTGGGAAGACAAGGCTGGAGGGTATACAAAGGGAAATAGTAGGGATTCAATTTGGGGGGAAAAATCATGGCTTAAAAAAATTCTCTGAATCTGAACTACTCTGATGTTAGACCAAGAGCAGAGAAAAATTTTTGCAGAGAAAAATTTTTGCAGAGAAAAATGTCTTTAAGGTCAACTGGTAGGTAGATATTTCAAGTCCTAATTATGTATACTATTATTAAACTTTCAGCTATTATATAAAACCAAGAGCTAACATCCCTTTGGTCTGAAGACACTGCAGAATAATTATAAGCTAAATGAAGTCCTCTGGTCAAAGGAAAGAGAAGTTTAAAGAGAGGCAACTAATTACTGTCACAGGCAGTCACTTTCTGACCTCATATTTCATTTTGTTCTCTTGGTGTTTTCACTTACAGGCCCCTCAAAGTGGGGAGGATGTGAAGTATGAGCAAAAAAAAATGTGAGGCACCTAGGCTCATTGGTACAGCTTTTTTCTACTAAATACTATTATGTAAATTTCTTTTTCTCTGTGCCTCAGGGATAATAATTATTCATTAAAAGAAGAAAAGAAAGAAAGTGCACAAGTGGGAGATGAACTAATATAAAGATTTCCAAGCCTTACTCTCACTGGCTTCTTGTATTTTGTTACTAAAGGTTAATGTGAAATTGATCCACTCAGCAATCAATGGAAGACTTTTAGAAGAGCCTGGCCAGGGACCCAGGTGTTAGTGCAAAACACAAGGGCCAGTGTAAGGATCTCGGTTCAAGCCCTTGGCTCCCCACCTGCAGGCAGTGAAGCAGGTCAGCAGTTGTCTCTTTCTCTTCCTGTCTCTGTCTTCCCCTCCTCTCTCAACTTTTCTCTGTCCTATCCTATCCAACAACAACAAAGGAAGAAAAGATAACCTCCAGGGGCAGTGGATTCCTTTTTTTAATTTTATTTTTAAAAGGAGACATCAACAAAATCTTAGGGTTAGATCTCAATATCCCATCCCCTCCTCTGATAGCTTTCCTATTCTTTATTCCTCTGAGAGTATGGACTCAGAATCGTTGTGGGTTGCAGAAGGTGGAAGGTCTGGCTTCTGTAATTGCTTCCGCTGAACATTGGCATTGACTGGTCAATCCATACTCCCAGCCTGCCTCTCTCTTTCCCTAGTAAGGTGGGTCTCTGTGGAAGCGGAGCTCCAGGACACACTGGTGGGGTCATCTGTCCAGGGAAGTCTGGTCAGCATCCTGCTGGCATCTGGAACCTGGTGACTGAAAAGAGAGTTAACATACAAAGCCAAACAAATTGTTGAAGAACAATTATGGACCTAAATGCTGGAATAGTGCAGTTGAAGTGTTGGGGGGTGCTCACTGCAGACTATTGCGTACTTTTGCTTTAAGGTATATATTTTGCCCTAGTTTATGGATACTTGTGAACATATGCTTTATCTCAGGGGACCTGGTCTATATCTAGGTTTGGGAACTTTATTGGGGAGTGGACCACCTGGAATGGAACTAGAGAATACTATGAAAGGAGCGGTCTCACCGGAGTAATGAAGCTGAAGAGTTGTCATCCCATACCTGAAGTCTCTGGACACAGTCTGAAGTGAAGCATGCTGAGGTGGCACTCATTGAATTGATTAGGTTGTGATCAGTGGATGCAATATTATTTGATATGAATTGAGAGAAGCATGCAGGAAAGTGCGCCCCACCCTAAGGTTCCAGGACTGGGGGAAATACAGGCTCTATAGTGGAAATGTGAGGTTCCTGTTGTCTTAGGGTTCAAGAAGACAATGGATAGTTACTGTTATCATCACATTATTTGGTAATTGGGTTAACTTTGAAAATTCCCTTTGTTAGGACTTGCTGTACAATACCCAACATCTTGTATATAGCTGTGCTACCGGTTGCTTCTGTTCTCCCTGGTCTAGGTTTCTGAGAGTCAACATATCAAAGACTTAGTCTATGTATTAAAAATACTCAGTCTGTGTTTGAAGAAGTTCGAGACATTCAATCACCTTTTCCCCTCTCATATTAATTAAATAGTGATTTATATGATTACAGTTTAATAGGAGTGTACATAGACACCATTCCCACCACCAAAAGACTGTGTCCCATCCCATCCACCCATCCCCACCCCCTGCTCCCCCGGGAAGCCAAATGTCCACCCTCCCCCTCACCACAGGGTTTTTACTTTGGTGCCCTACTCTAGATTTTGTCAGATCCTGCTTTTAGTTTCCCATTCTGTTCTTCTTTCTCAACTTCTGTTGATGAGTGGGATCATCCCATACTCATCTTTATCTTTCTGACTTAGCTCACTTCACATAATTCCTTCTAGCTCCATCCAAGATGGGCCAGAGAAGGTGGATTCATTGTTCTTAATAGCTGCATAGTATTCCATTGTGTATATATACCACAGCTTTCTCAGCCACTCATGTGTTGTTGGGCACCTGGGCTGCTTCCAGGTTTTAGCTATTATGAATTGTGCTGCTATGAACATATCTCTTTGGTTGGGTGTTATGGAGTCTTTGGGGTGTATCCCCAGGAGAGGATTTACTGGGAAGGTCCTTGTCTAGCCTTACTGGGAAGGTCCATGTCTAGGCTTGTGAGAGTTCTCCAGACTGCTCTCCACAGAGGCTGGATCAATTTACATTCCCACCAGCAGTGCAGAAGGGTTTCTCTGTCCCCACAGCCTCTCCAGCATTTGTTGCTGCTGTCCTTTTTGATGTATACCATTCTCACAGGAGTGAGGTGGTATCTCAATGTTGTCTTTATCAGTGTTTCCTTTTTATAAATAAAATAAATAAAATAACCTGAACTGTTCATCTTTTTTAAAATTTATTTATTTTCCCTTTTGTTGTCCTTGACTTTTTATTATTGTTGTAGTTATTATTGTTGTTGTTATTGATATTATTGTTGTTAGATAGGACAGAGAGAATTGGAGAGAGGAGGGGAAGATAGAGAGGGGGAGAGAAAGATAGACAACTGCAGATCTGCTTCACCACCTGTGAGTGACCCCCCTGCAGGTGGGGAGCCAGGGGCTCAAACTGGGATCCTTAAGCTGGTCCTTGTGCTTTGCGCCACCTGCGCTTAACCTACTGCACTACCACCCGACTCCTAGGACTGTTCATCTTTTGTTGACTGCTGAAGAAACTACTTACTATCTCAGGTCCAAAGTTTCCCCAGGATAAATGTAATCAGATCAGCTTCTAGATTCATAAAAGTCACTTTAACACCTATATGCAAAGCACCTCTTCAGGTATTTAAAACATTAAAAAGAAAAAAGAGACCACTGGGTACAGTTGAAACCACATTTCAACTAGGAAAAATAAATATTGAAGGGACACATCTTCCCTTCCTCATCTATTTCTTTTTTTTTTTTTTTTTGCCTCCAGGATTACTGTTGGGGCTTGGTGCCTGCACTAAGAAACCATTGCTCCTACAGGCAAGGCTTTTAAAGTGTAGACCCAGAAACAGCAAGTCAGAAATGGAAATGGCTAGGAAAGGGGTGGAGAAAGGCAAAAGGAGGCTGGGAAGGTAGAAACTTCCTTAGCAACTGTCATGAGGGTTTTAACTGGTAGGATTAATACTACCCTGCAGGCAGGGAGGGTCTTGAGGGTAGAAAGAAGATAGATCAAAGGAATGGAATGGGTGGGGATCTTTCAGACAAAACAATGATTATGTAGATTGGCCATAGTATCAGGACTGTAGGGTGCTTTGTGAGGTTCCTCACAATTTGCCGACATCTCCCCCTTTCTTTTTATCTAATGGCCAAAGTATCAGGATACAAGGTGCTTTGTGATGCAGGGAGTCTTATAGACGGAGCAAACCTTTGGGGTTACTCCTGTCCCTCCTTGCTCAACCGCTAGGCAGAGAGAGAGAGACTGACAGGATAGACACACTCCTCAGATCAAACCCTGCCAGGCTCTACCACATCATCACAATTTTCCAACAGGTGAGGAGCCAGGGGCTCAAACCGGGATCCTTACGTTGGTCCTTGTGCTTTGCACTACTTGTGCTTAACCCACTGTGCTGCAGCCCAACTCCTGACCTTCATATTTCTAAATAATGAATTTATTTATTTATTGGCTAGAAATAGAAAGAAACTGAGAGGGACAGGGAAGATGAGGTGGGGAAAAGAAAGAACAGCTACAGCACTGCTTCACTGCTCATCAAGTTTTCATTCTGGAGGTGGGGACCAGGGGCTTGAACCCACATCCTTGCACATGGTAGCATGTGTGCTTGACTGGGTGCACCATCACCTGGTTCCAGAATATGTCTGTTGTTTTCTAAGTTTTCAAGTGTGATGTCACAAAGTTGTTGATGAAATTTTCTTACTAAATTTTTCATTTCATCTGCCACTGTTCTCATTTTCATAACATTTATTACTATGATTTCCCTGTTTTTTAAACTTGTTTATGGAGAATCAAGTTTTTTTATACTTTACTTTTTTGTAAGGCCTGTGTGTGTAGGATTTTACCACTCTAGACCACCTGTTTCCTTCAGATAAAGACAGGCAGGGAGAGACAGTATAGTAGGAAAACTTCCTTCATTGCCATAGCACCAACCATGGGACCTTCATAGTCAGGTACTACTGCTTCATTTAGCAATTCTGGAAACTGATTCACAGAGCAAGACCAAGGTTATACAGTCAGCTTTTGCTGAATTAAGTCTTAGACGGCATTAACTATGTTTTACTAGTGCTTGTGGTATGGGAAACCCTGCTAGGGTCAATTTATTACTCGATATAATACAAGTGTTACCCATGAGCATGTGTCTGTCATAGGCAAGTCAACAAATACACAGTCCAATTTCCATGTCATGCTCACTTTCAGAGATCTCTGCCCTAATCTTTCAGGGTCAGGAGGCAAACACCTAGGGGCATCCCAGTCTACTGAAGGTATTCAAACTAAACCAGTATTAAGCCTTGGTATCCTGCCTCACTCATTCTTCTGCAGAAACCACAATGGATGTTCTTGTCCTCATTTTCCTCCTCTTCTCTCTGTCTCCTAAGCAACCCTGATGCTTTCCCACATGTCCTTCCGCAGCCTCTGTAGTGCTATATGTCCATTCTTGCTAGACTCTGTGAGTTAACAAGACCTCTTTTCAGTGTTAATTGCCTCCATAGCTATTGGTCTCACTGTATTGGAATAATAAGACCTATGTCTTTATTTTATTTCTTTATTGGAGGAGTAATGATTTACAGTCAACAGTAAAATACAACAGTTTTAATAGCTGAGTAGTATTCCATTGTGTATATAGACCACAACTTGCTCAGCCATTCATCTGTTGTTGGACACCTGGGTTGCTTCCATGTTTTGGCTAATACAAATTGTACTGCTATGAACATAGGTATACACACATCTTTTTGGATGACTGTGTTGGGTTCCTTAGGATATATCCCCAGGAGAGGAATTGCATATGGTAGGCCCACTTCTAGCCTTGTGCGAGTTCACCAGACTGTTCTCCACAGAGGTTGGACCAATTTACATTCAGACCAGGTTCCTTTGACCCCAAAGCATCTCCAGAATTTTCTGTTGCTACATTTCTCATGTATGACATTCTCACAGGAGTGAAGTGATATCTCATTGTTGTCTTTATTTGCATTTCTCTGACAGTTAATAACTTGGAGCATTTTTTCATGTTTGTTGGCCTTTTGGATATTTTCTTTGATGAATATTCTGTTCATGTTCTCTCCACATTTTTGGATGGGATCATTTGTTTTGTTGTTGTTGTTGCTGAGTTTGGTGAGCTTTTTATATATTTTGGTTATTAGCCTCATGTCTGATGTATGACATGTAAATATCTTCTCCCATTCCATAAGGAGTTTCTTTTTTTGGGTAGTGGTTTCTTTTTCTGTGCAGAAAATTTTCAATATGATGTAGTCTCATTGGTTTATTTTTATTTTGGTCTTCTTTGTAATTGAATTTCTATCATTGAAGATGCCTTTAAAAATTATGCGGAAAAGAGTTCTGCCAATATTTTCCTTTGAGCATTTGATAGTTTCTGGCTTAACATCCTAGTCCTTGATCCACTCAGAATTTAGCTTTTGCGTTTTGTGAAAAATAGTGGTTCAGTTTCATTCTTCTGCACGTTTCAACCCAATTTTTCCCACACCATTTGTTGAAGAGACTCTCCTTTCCCCATTTAATAGTCTGAGCCCTTTTGTCAAAGATTAAATTCCATTGTTGTGGGGGATTATTTATGGGTTCTCAATTCTATTCCACTGGTCAATGTGTCTCTTTATGTTCCAGTACCAAGCAGTTTTGATTACAGTGGCCCTATAATACAATTTGAGATCAGGGAGTATGTTGCCTCCAGTTCTGTTCTTTCTTCTCAAGATAGTTTTGGCAACTGTAGGTCTTTTCTGCTTTCAGATAATCATTTGTATCTTTTGTTATTATCTCCTAAAAAAATTGTTGTGACCTTGATGAGGATTGCATTAAATTTGTATATGACTCTGGTAGTATATTCAAAAGGGAGTGGGAAAAGATTGTGAACAATAGCCAAAAACAAAATCATGCTTCTCCTCTGGTGAGTGGGCCCTCTAACTTCCTTCAGAAAGTGTTCTTCTAGGCCAGTTGGTGATACACCCAATTGAATGCACATGTTATAATTTGCGAGGACCCAGTTTCAAACCCCTTGTTTATCCCCATTACAGGGAGAAAGCTTCATTAGTGGTAAATTAATGCTTCTTATATCTCTCTCCCTCGCTCTCCCCCAATCCCTCTTTATTTCCTCATTCCCTCTCAATTTTGCTCTGTCTCTTCAATAGAATCAAATTAGAATAAACTGAAAAATAAAATGTCCTTCCTATATGGATGAAAGCTTAACACGAAGAGTAAAGTTATCTATGTAGAGGCAGCTGGTCAAATTACCAAACGTACAACAGATATTTAAGTAAAATATTTCAGTTGAAAATAGTAATTAATCACCAAAATAACATTCTTCAACCTGCTTTCCCCCATGGCTCTGGGCTGCCACACAGGACTGTGAGTTGCCAGGAGATGTTCTCACCATAGCCCCATCCTTATGAAAAGCAGCTAACACCAAACAGCCTCAGCACAGTTCCAGTCTTGCCCATCCTCTGGGACTTGATGGGACTTATGTACTTAAATAGAAAAACTCTATGCAATGCTTTAAAGCCTAAGCATGAAAATGCCACCTATCTTCTCCTAAAGGAGTCTTAATCACCCAAGTTAGAGTCAGCTTTCAAAATTCTGAGTCACAGAGTTAATGGCACTTCATTTTCCATGACTGACCCTGGATAGTCATTGACAGAACAGCTCCCACTGTTTATATCTAAGTAATGGATGGAAAGTATTTGGGAAGCTGTGAGTCAGCACATTCTTTTTTAATTAATTAATTAATTAATTATTAAATATTTATTTATACCCTTTTGTTGCCCTTATTTTATTGTTGTGTTATTATTGTTGTTGTTATTGATATCGTTGTTGGATAAGACAGAGAAATGGAGAGAGGAGGGGAGACAGGGAGGGGGAGAGAAAGATAGACACCTGCAGACCTGCTTCACCAGGTGAAACGACTCCCCTGCAGGTGGGGAGCCAGGGGGCTCAAACCAGTTTCCTTACGCTGGTCCTTGCACTTTGCACCACCTGCGCTTAACCTGCTGTGCTACCGCCCAACTCCCAAGTCGGCACATTCTACAATATAATATGACTAAACCAAAGTTTGCATGTACTTCACAGAGGATAGGGCAAATATATATAGCAGGCAAAGAGCAAAACAGTTGATGTTCTTTTTGGTATCAAACAACTCTGTAAGTGAAAGATGCTGATTCTGAAAATATTGGAATGTCTGGGAGTCCCGCCTAAGTTGCCTTCTCTGTGCACACAATTTCTTCTGTGCTGAACCTTACTGAAGTCTTTCTATTGTCTATGTTGTATCTCCACATTGACATCTGTTAGGCATGTTGAGCTGAATAAGCCCAAATCTAAATGTATTTATGCTATTGCAGTGATTTCTCAAAATGTCCCAATTTCAGTAAATAGCTCAAACCCCAAACCCTCTGAGTCATCTTTGGTTCCTTCAGCCAGTCGTCTGTTCCACTTCCATGCATAGTGCACACCTATTCCCCACAGGCCACCAGTCTTTCTTTTGGGTTCCTGCATCAACTCGCTCCCTTCAAACTAAGGCTAGAGGTGTTTTCTTAAACATATAAGACAGATTGTGTCCATCCAGAAAATTCTTTATTAAGCAATAAAAGTTAAGGAGCTGGGCTGTGGTGCACCCAGTTAAGTGCATATAATACCATGACCAAGGATTGGGACAAGGACCTGGGTTCTAGCCCTGGCTCCCCATCTGCATTGGGAATGCTTTATGAATGGTGAAGCTGGTCTGTAGATGTCTATCTTTCTCTGTCCCTCTCTCTCAACCCCTCCCCTCTCAATTTCTCTTTGTCCTATTGAATAAAATAGAAAAGAAAGAAAGAGGAAGGAAGAAAGAAAGGGAAGGAGGGAGGAGGAAGGAAGAGAAGAAGGAAGGAAAGAAAGAAAGAAGGAAGGAAGGAAGGAAGGAAGGAAGGAAGGAAGGAAGGAAGGAAGGGAGAAAGAAAAAATGGCCATTGGGAGTGGTGGGCTTGTAGTGTCAGCACCCAACAACAGCTATAACCCTGGTGGCAAGAAATGTTAAAAATAATTACAATGACTCTGTTGGAATTATTTATTTTAATCAGTTCTAAAGGGAAAAATTCAAAGGATTGGTAGTTTTCTTAGAAAAAATGCAGAAGAAAAATTCAAGCTCCTTTAAAAATTACAAATAGTGATTTGAATTTATTTTTTTCTAGGCCAGTCAATACATGCTTTACTTTGGGATTGATGATTTTATTCTAAAGGAAGTAGTATCAGATTTAGTTTAAATCTTGATGTATCCAGACCAGTTCTTAAAAATTACTCAGGATATTTTCAAAATAGCAAATATAAAAAGTCAATCTGACAGGATGAAACCATACCCCAATGAGGGTCAGGATATATATTGCACAAATCTCTAATTAAATGTCCTATAAATATTCTTAGAATTTCTCATAATGGGAGTTGGGCGGTAGTGCAGTGGTTTAAGCGCAGGTAGCAGGAAGCACAAGGACCGGAGTAAGGATCCTGGTTCGAGCCCCCAGCTCCCCACCTTCAGGGGAGTCACTTCACAGGCAGTGAAGCAGGTCTTCAGGTGTCTATCTTTCTCTTCCCCTCTCTGTCTTCCCCTCCTCTCTCCATTTCTCTATGTTCTATCAACAACAATAATAACTACAACAATAAAACAACAAGGGAAACAGAAGAGAATAAATAAATATTTTTAAAATAAAATAATAATAAGGTATTTCTCATAATGACTGACAGTAAAAAACAACGGAGCCATCAGCCCTCTTACCTTACTAAGGTCCTTTGTTAACAAGTGTATTAGAAATACACTTCCATCTCAATTCAGTTTTAGTAGAATTTTCAGAATCACCAGTATTCCAGTTTTCCACACTTCATTAAGGAATTTCAGAATTACAATTCCCTTTGAACACACACTACTCTTCTGCTTAAAATCACTGTGTAGTTTCATGTTGTTTCTAAAACTCTGATCCTGCAGCTACGGCCCTGAAAGAGTTTCTCTTGCCCGTCTCAGTAGTCTTCCTCCCCCCAACTCCCAGCTCACCCTCTAGGCTCAGTCTCTGCTTTCCTTCTCACACTCATCTTTCATTCCTCACCAGTATGCTCTTCCATCCCTATTCATGGAGCTGACACTCGGGCCTTAAATTAATTGCCATTTCAGAGGGCCAGGAAGATGTTTCAGTAATCATCTCTGGATAAGTCTCTGAGTTTGATTCCTTGTACCATGTGAGAGTAACAATTGAAACTCCATGGATGGTCCTTAGCACACATTCTCTCCTTCCACCACTCCCACCCCCTAAAAAAATAGAGAATTGGGCCAACGAGATATACTGGCAGTAGAGTGCATGAGTCAACCATGTGGGGTTCTGAGTTTAATCGCCAGCATAGCATCAAAAAAATAATAATAGATAATTGACAAAAAGTGTATTCAACTGCAAACGACAGTAAAACCAGACTAGCTGTAGAGTTAGTAGTATAATAGGGTTTTTTTTTTCCCCTTACATGAGCCATTTTGAGAGGTAGTTAACTAACTTAGGTTCAGTGCTCAATATCTTTAACAAGATTTAGTTCTTCAATGCTTTTTGCTTCTTCTGAATTTCACCTTTATATTTACTGTTTTATCATCTCAGAAAGAGTATTAACAGTTCAGATGACTGAACTGTTAATTTTTTCTGCCACAGGGAAAGGAGTAGGGGATGCAAAAGGTTCTCTGTCCAAGGGCTAGGGGCAGAGGCTTCACTCAGCAGGACTAGTGCATAGATTTTTAGGGTTTTGTTTCTTTGCTTGCTGGGTATGTGTGTGTATGTACTTTTTAATTTTTTTTTTTTTTTACCAGAGCACTGCTTAGCTCTGGCTTATGGTGGTGCGGGGGATTGAACCTGGGACTTGAGAGGGCCTCAGGCACAAGAATCTGTTTGCATAACCATTGTGCTATCTACCCCTGCCCTAAAATTTTTTTTTAATTTTTTTTTTGCCTCCAGGGTAATTGCCGACTCTCAGTGCCTCTCTAAGAATCCACTGCTCCTGGCGGCCATCGTTTTTTCCATTGTTGTTGTTATTATTGTTGTTGCTGTTGGATGAGATGCAGAGAAATCAAGAGATTAGGGAAAGACAGAGGGAGAGAGAAAGACAGACACCTAAAGGCCTGTTTCACTAGTTGTGAGGTGACCCCCCCTGCAGGGATGGAGCTGGGGGCTCAAACAAGGATCTTTGCACTGGTCCTTGCACTTCGCACCAATGTCTACTTAATCTGGTGTGCTACTGCCCGGCCCCCCTTCTACTGTGTACTTTTGAGCTTATTACTTCCTAAGGGGAATGATATTTCTATAACTAACTTAGACCAGTCATGCTTCCCTACTCTCTGTAACCAAGGAATCCCCATGTACCACATACTGGATTCTACTAGAAAAGAAAGAAGCAAAACATACTGCACACTTTCTCTCACCTCTCACCCTTTTGGTTTCTGTTATGTCATTCATTTCTGCCCTTTATTGAAGCAAATAGTATCTTTAAGGCCTTGTATCTTTATTTCCTTGTCTATTACCTGCATCTTCCATTAGAAAAGAAGGTGGGTGATCTCTTTTATAAGTGGAATTTAAGAAACAAAGGAAGAAAAGGGAAACACAGGGTGAAATTTAGACTGGGTGTTGTATATTATAGCAAAGCAAGGTATCCAGGAAAGGAGGAGTGGGGTGTGGCATAGAGGGCCCTGGGGACTCAGTGCATGATGGTGGAGGAGGAATACATAGACCACATGTCAAGGGGGATAAGGAATTGTACCCATGTGTCAACACCTGTCCTGTAAACCACTATTTCTCCAATGAAGTATTTTGAAATAAAGAAGAAGAAGGAAAACTTGGAGGAAGAGGAGGAAGAGGAGGGGCAGGAGAAGGAGATGGAAAGGTGGGATATTGTAGGCCTCACAGATATATCTCCAGTGCCTGTCACCCAATTCTTTCTTTGGATTGATGAGTAAAATTCCTGTTGCCATTTTTATAACCAGTCACTGCATATGAACCACTTTGTACATATTTAATAATGTGTCTAATACTCACAGGAATTAGTGTACTGATTATTGCACTTAATATTCATAGCTGTTCCATGTGTCCATAGCTGCTTCCCCATAAAGTGAAGCTAGGGAAAGTCTGTTACTTGTAAAGACATTATAGTTGGTGTCACAACTCAGCTTGAGCCTTGATATCCAAACCCCAGGCCTCAGTGATTCTTAGGTCACCCATCTTTCCAAGCAGTGAAGGCAACCTCTAGAAACAAAAAGAGGAAGAAACTAGATAAATCCTAAAATCTATAGAAAGAAGGCGGGCAGTCTTGCTGACACCTTGATTTGAGCTGGACTTCTGTTTTACAGAACTGTAAGGTAATCCAGTTATATTGTGTTACACTGTATTGCTATGCCACTACATTTATGGTTGAGTTATAGTTACCACAAATTACAACTGACAACAAATATACTCCACCTCATTAATAATATGCACTTATTTGGGTTTTTTCTTTTTTCTCTGTCTCTCTTCATTTCCTAACATTTTCTTCTCAGGATACTGATTACCTGAACTGAAATTCTGACTCAGATGCTGAACTACAATAAGGAAGCATTTTTTACTGACCTTTGTAGTACACTTATTCCCTATCCCACCCCACCCCACCCTGAATTCTAAGAATTGATTCAGAAGTCAAATAAGAGTCTTTGCTTGGGATCCTAAGCAAATTATTGAGTTATATTAAGTCTATAACTTTCTCAATAAATAATTAACATGCTCTTGCCTTCTGGTAATTCAAGGATTATGTGCTTATTTAAATTACATATTTGATTGATCATTATTTCTAAATTTTGGCATCATGAGTTATGCTCTTTGGAGGGCAATCAATGCCTTAAAAACTACATTAAAATGAAATGGAGCTCAGCTATTTTTTGGGGGGGCTTGATTATTTTAATTGAGCTAATATAATTTTTTAAATGGACCAGTCAATATTGCCTGATAATAAATTTGGTGCTGTTAAGGAAATAATATTGCTAGTATTCGCACCTGTCATGTCACCTCCATAAGAGCAAATAATATCATCAAAACCAATTCACATGGAGAACCTTGTAGATCTGGCTAAACAAAGGTCTGTGCATTCATTACACAGCAGTTCGACTATTCACCATTCCTCCAACTTTCCAGTCTTCAAGTGTGTCAGTGTATCTCTAAAGGAATTCTAATTCACCTGTGGGAGTTGTGTAGGTGGTAGAGACTTCCAAGAACTTCATAACTGAGGTCCCACTCTTTTATGTTTCTTCCTCAGTGACCCCTTGCTATCTGCTAAAGTCAGGACACAAGTTATAAACTTCAGAATTAAGAACCAAGGGCCATTGGAAATCTCAAATGACAGGAAACCTCAGTCTGGCTCAGTAATTCTCTTGTATGCATATATCTGCCAAGAAAGAGCTTCCTACAAATAGCAGACTGGGCAGTAGCTAGGCTCCACTTGAATGCTTCTGTGACGCTGACCTTCTGCAATTGATTCCCTGGGCAGGCAGTGGGAGGGCAGCTGTCTGCAGGGATCACTCTGCCTGACAGTGCTCAGCATTAGGGTCCAAAAAAAGCTGCTACAGGGAAGCCCCATGCTGCTCCCTCACTGCAGACAGCCAGTAATGCCTTTCATGCATTACTGCATCTTTGGAGAGTGTGGGTTCTAGAAGCAAAGCCTGGGTCAAAAGAGACTGGGTGTTATGGAGTAAATGACTCGGGCCAGACAGTAACATACCTGGTTAAATGTACACATTACAGTCACAAGGACCCAAGTTGAAGCCCCTGGTCCCCACCTGCAGTGGAAAAGCTTTACAAGTGGTGAAGTAGACCTGCAGGTGTCTCTTTATCTCTTTCACTCTCTACATTCCCCTCCCCATTCAATTTCTCTCAGTCTCTATCCAATAAAACAATAACACTATGAACAATGCCCATAGACACCAGACCTGGGATGTCAACCCCTTAGCTCCATTACTCTGGTGAGACCTTTCCTAGAGCATAGGATGCTGTAGGTCCATTTCAGATGTCACACCTAACAAAGTTACAGAACCTAGATATAGACTGGGGCCCATGAGAAAATGCACATGTATCTATAAATTAGGTGAAAATATATACTTTAAAAGTTAATAACAGTCTGCAGTGGCTCTAAGTGCAGCAGTCAAGTAGAAAACCTAAAAAAGACACCATAAAGTAGTTAATAAAATATTTTATACTTAGACCTAGATACCCTCCTCATCTACTTCCTATTTCACTTCACTCAGTCACTCGAAGTCTAACCCTGTAGGATGAAGAAAGGACTACAAAAGCAGGATAAGGAAAAGAGATCCTCACACTTAAAAATTTTTATTGATTTAATTATGATCAATAAATCTATTGGATAAGAAGGGTACAATTCCACATAATTCCCACCACCAGAGTTCCATATCCCATCCCATCCATTGGAAGCTTTCCTATTCTTTATCCTGTTGGGAGCATAGACCCAGGATCATTATGGGGTGCAAAAGGTGTGAGGTCTGGACATGGGAATTGACAGGTCAATCCATATTCCCAGCCTGTATCTGTTCTTCCCTAGTGGGGCAGGGCTCTGGAGAGGTGGGGTTACATTGGTGAGGTCATCTGCCTAGGGAATTCACATTGGCATCATGGTAACATCTGCAGCTTGATGGCTGAAAAGCATTAAGATACAAACCAGAACAAAATGTTTAATAATCAGGAACCTAAAGGTAAGAATAGAGCAGATGAGATTTGTGAAAGGGACCCACGCCCTCTAATGATGGTCCTTTTGGTCACTACCAGGCTGGCCATTCCATCATCTGGGGCCTTAGGGAATCCTGAGATTCCCACATGGATATGATTGGCCTAGATCTGTTGATCCCTTTATCCAACATCACTGGTCATTTCCATCAGGAATAACATCCTAAACCTTCTTATGGGCCTCTATAAGACACTACCCTCAATGTGGAATAACAGAGATAGAAACTGTCCCACTCTCTGAAGGGAGGCATACTCTGCCACTCAAGGAAGACAGGTCCTGAAATAAAGCCTAGAATGTTCCCAGCTATGACCATGGAATGCGAGCTCAGACCTACAGGGATGCAGAGGTTACACAGGCTCCTGGCTAAATATGGATAGACATGGGCACTAGGTCAGATCAATGGCTTTACAGATAATGATATGTGTGCATTTTTCTCATATTTTGGAGCTACTCTTTGCCCTGATCCAGTTTTTTTTAGCTCTGTTCCCAATCCTGACAACGTTTTCCCAGACAATACTTTCAGCCCACCTGCATGTTAGCTGTCAGGCTAGGCAAAATTAGTAAAGTGATGGGCCCCTTGAAATATACCTAAAATAGACTTCCAGGAAAGACAGGCTGGCATCATGTTAGTTTTTTTCAACTTCTGTCTATGAGTGAGATGATCCCATATTCATCCTTCTCTTTCTGACTTATTTCACTTAACAAGATTCCTTCTAGCTCCATCCAAGATGGGGTGAAGAAAGTGAAATCACCATTTTGAACAGCTGAGTAGTATTCCATTGTGTATATAGACCACAAATTGCTCAGCCACTTCTCTGTTGTTGGACACTTGGGTTGCTTCCAGGTTTTGGCTATTACAAATTGCACTTCTATGAACATAGGTATACACACATCTCTTTGGATGGGTGTGTTGGGTTCCTTAGGATATATCCCCAGGAAAGGAATTGTAGGGTCATAGGGTAGGTCCACTTCTATCCTTTTGAGAGTTCTCTAGACTGCTCTCCACAGAGGTTGGACCAATTTACATTCCTACCAGCAGTGCAGGAGGGTTCCCTTGACTCCACAACTACTCCAGCATTTGTTGCTGCTACCTTTTCTGTTGTATGACATTGTCACAGGAGTAAAGTGGTATCTCATTATTGTCTTCTTGCAAAAAATAAAATTAAAAAATATATTTTAAAAGGATGTCAATGACTCAGTGCTTAGAAGTTAAGTGTGTACATAAATCCCAGTAGGGATAGTCAGTCCTCTGTAGTCTATAGGCAGGTTTGGGGAACTAGTTTCCAAGCCTCACTGTGGCTTCAAGTAACTGAAGGATAAAAGCTGGCAGCTGATACAAGAGCAAGGCGAGAAACTGGAAAAGCCTCTAAGATGCCTCCCAAATATAAACAGTTCTATAGAAAGACCTTACTTCAATAGTAACATGAGATAAATTGCTCCAAAATACTGTGTAGATCAGTGATGAGAAGATGACTGGAATGAGAGTTGCAATTTACATAACTTTTGCCTCAGGGAGACAGGGTAGGAGGTGGGAAGCAGAGAGAGAGGTGGACAGAGAGAGAGAGAAGAGGAAGGGGAAAGAAGGCTCTGTCCCAGTGACTGGGGAGATTGCTCAAAGGGTAGAACACAGAACTTTCATGCCTGAAGTTTCTGATTTAATCCCTGCTCTCATATGCACCTGAGCCATGCTCTGGCCTCTTTCCTCCTCTTTTTCCTATGACTCTCTAGCACATAGAAAGTAAAGGAGACAAATCTTTTAAATGGCTCAGGCTCAGAACCTAGCATGACATTTTGAAATAGGTCTTCGTTGTCTTGGCTGCCTTTCCATCCCTCTATATTGTGTTTTGGAAACTCCCAAAAGTTCCCAATGGCAACTTTATTTGAGCCAGGTAGGGTCCCACTGCCAAACTTTCTTTATACTCCAGGTAATCATTTAATTAATTTAATTTAATTTAATTTGTATTAGTGATTTAATCATGATCAACAAGGATTGTGGGGTAAGAATGGTATAATACCATACAATTCCCATCATCAGAGTTTTGTATCCCATTCCCTCCATTGGAAGGCTCCCTATTCGTTATCTCTCTAGAAGCATGGACCAAAGATCTTTATGGGGTGCTGAAGGTGGGAGGTCTGGCTTCTGTAATTGCTTATGGACATGGGCTTTGACAGATTGATACATACCTCCAGGTTTTCTCTGTCTTTTCTTAGTAGGGTAAGTCACTGGGGAGTTGAAGTTCCAAAACACACTGGTGAGGTTGTCTGCCCAAGGGAAGTCAGCTTCACATCATTGTCGCATCTGCAACTTGGTGGCTGAAAAGCACTGAGAAATAAAGCAGAACAAACTGTTAAATAATCAGGAGCCTGAAGGTAAGAATATAGCAGAAGAGATCTGGGGTTTTCATGTTGGAAGAAGCTAGGATGTCTATTTTAGGTATATTGCAAGGGGCCCATCACTTTACTAATTTTGCCTGAACCCTACAACTAACATGTAGGTGGGCTGAAAGTATTGTCTGGGAAGATGGTATCAAAGTTGGGAATAGGACTAGCTGGATCAGGGCAGAGAGTAGCTCCCAAATATAAGAAGAGTATATAAGTACCATCAACTGTAAACCCCATCCATCTGTCCTAGGACCCATGTCTATCCATATTTAGCAGGGGAACCTGTATAACCTTTGCATCCCTGTTGGTCTGAACTCAAAGTTCATTTTCTCAAGACTTGGGCCCTCTTCCTTTGCCCTGAGGGCAGCCTACTGACAGCAGAATATGATGCAGTTACCAGCCGCAGCCAGCTAAGATGCTATAAGTCTTAGAGCAGTGTTTCTCTTCTTATAAAGCTACATAAATTGTACCTTTATCTAACTCTATGCTACACAGTTTGTGCCATGAAGAAACCATATCAAACAAGCTATACTTCTGATTTGTCTTCCTTCTCCCTCACATCTTGGCAATGGCTCTGTTCAGCTCCCTTGCCTTATTAAGGCATCCATCCCTCCCAGAAAGTGTTTCCACAAGTGGTGGAATAGTGTAGGTGTCTCTCCTTCTCTCCCTTTCCCACCCACCTCCCTCACCTCTCCCTGTCCCCCAACCTTTCTCAAAAAAGAAAAAAAAAAAAACAATGAAAGAAAGAAAGAGAGGAAGGAAGGAAGGATGAAAGGAAGGAAGGAAGGAAGGTAGGAAGGAAGGAAGGAAGGAAGGAAGGAAGGAAGGAAGGAAGGAGAGGAAGGAAGTGTTACTTGAACATCAGTACTCATGTGAGTCATTAGATATAGGCAAGAATATTCTGATATTCTGGAGATGAAGTCATCTATAGGCAATTTGTCTTCAATTTCACATTTGCACAGAAAATATTGAGTTTCTGGCTTATTTTTGGAACGTAATTTAAAAAAGCATCAAGTATTTACAGCATAATGTTTCAAGGTAAGTAAGAACTTAGAAACTGAACACAGACCTTAACACATGTAATCACTCAAAGTCCATTTTCTCAAGACTTGGGCCCTCTAACACTGTCCGGTCTCCAGTCCAACTGTTATGTTTTTCATGAGAGACCTTAGTACTACTCCAGCATTCAGGAATTTTCAGTGTTATGCCTTTACTGAGTTCTCCTGTGTTATCAGGGATTAAACTCAGAGGCTCACTTATGGAAGCTAGGCATTCTACCCCAGAGCCACCTCCCCAGACCCATGAAATAGGGTTTAAAAACAGTGAATTAAAACACTACCCAAAACAAATCTCAGTGCTTCTTGTTTTTCTCACCTAAGCTAAGTCTGAGATCGGGAAAAGTTCTGGTTAATTTATTTCCATTTATTGCAACGAGATAATTATAGGGCTAGCTAAAGATGCTAAACATACAAATGTACACTAAATTTTCCCTTGTTTCTCACACTTTTCCTTTGCCTGCTGTATGTTAATTACTGATGTATAATCTTTGTGTGTTCTCTCACACACTCAGTAGCATGTATGCTCCACATCACATATTTCCTTAGTGTGGCACCACAGGGAGTAACCTCAGGGAGTATCCTAGAGTGGGCAGGATACTGCAGAGTGGCCTCCTGGGAAGATTTATTTTTATTTTATTTTGAGAGAAAAGAGAAACATATCAGCACCTTTCTGCCATCCATGGAATCCCTTGGTGCCCCCTTAGTGCTCCCATACAGTGTTAGGGAACAAACCCAAATGTGGTATGGCCCACTCTCTATTGTGTGAGTGATCTGTTGTTCTTCTTGGCACATGATTTATTTCTATTTGACTCATTGCTGTATTAGTGATATCAGCCATATAGAAGACACACATGTACATGTCTGTGTAACTTGGGGGAAAAGATATACCTTAAAGTAAAAGTGTATGGTTAGTCTACAGTGACTCACTAAGTGCAGCAAGCAAGTAGAAAGACATAAAAAAAAGACACCATAAAGTACTTAATCAGATATTTTCTACTTACACCTAGATAACACTCCTCATTTACTTCCTATTTCATTTCCCTCATTCACTCTAATCCTACTCCTGACAAATAAAGTAAGGACTACACAATCTGGATAAGGGGAGTTGGGCAGTAGTGCAGTGGGTTAAGTGCATATGGCACAAAGTGCAAGGACAGCAGGAAGGATCCCAATTCGAGGCCCTGGCTCCCCACCTGCAAGGGAGTCACTTCACAGGTGGTGAAGCAGGTCTGCAGGTGTCTACCTTTCTCTCCCCCTCTCTGTCTTCCCCTCCTCTCTCCATTTCTTTCTGTCCTATCCAACAACAATGACATCAATAACTACAAAAAGGGCAACAAAAGGGAAAATAAATAAATAAATAAATAAATATTAAAAATAAAAGCTGGATAAGGGCAAGAGATCAGCATAATTTAGTGATGGTTCCTTTGGTCACTACCAGGCCACTCCATGATCAGGGAATCCTGGGATTCCCACACAGGTATTATGGGCCTAGACCTCTAACAGATCTTTTTCTCCACCATTACCAGGCTAGCGTGGGGGTGCCTCTTCCCAGGCGCATACTCTTTGGGTTGGAGGCAACTCGACCAGAGCCAGTCTGTACTGCTACTCACTCAGTGACATGGGAGAGATGACTCATGAACTCATGGTGGAGTGGAAATGCAGTGTCTTTATTGATCAGAGAGCCAATGCTTTTAAGCAGTAGACCCAGAAGTGGCAAGTCAGAAACGGAAATGGCTAAGAAGGGGGTGGAGAAAGGCAAAAGTGAGTTGTAAAGGTAGGAACTTCCTTAGCAACTGTTGCAATGGTTTTTACTGGTAGGATTAATATTACCCTGCAGACAGGGAGGGTCTCGAAGTAGAAAGAAGACAGAGCAAAGGAATGGAATGGGTGGGGATCTCTCAGGCAAAACAATGATTATGTAGATAGGTCATATTATCAGGAATGCGGGGTGCTTTGTGAAGCTCCTCACAATTACCCGACACACCATCACTGGTCATCTCCATCAGGAACATCATAAACCCTCTTGTGAGCCTCTATAGGACACTGCCCTCATTGTGAAACAACAGAGATAGAAACTGCCCCACTCTCTGAATAGAGGTTGGGTCAACATACTCTGCCACTTGAGGAAGACTGGTCCTGAAATAAGTGCAGCCTAGCTATTTCCATGGACTGAGAGCTCAGACTTACAGGGATGCAGAGGTTACACAGGCTTCTGTGCTAAATATGATAGACATGGGCCCTAGGTAAGATCAATAGCTTTACAGTTAATGGTATTTATATAATTTTCCCATATTTTGGAGCTACTTTTTGCCTTGATTCAGTTTTTTAGCCCTATTCCCAACTCTGATACTATTTTCCTGGACAATACTTTCAGCCCACCTGCATGTTAGCTGTCGGGCTCAGGCAAAATTAGTAAAGTGATGGGCCCCTTGCAATAAACCTAAAATAGACTTCCTAGCTTCTTCCAAAAATGAAAACCCCAAATCTCATCTGTTATATTTTTAACCTTTAGGTTCCTGATTATTAAGCAATTTGTTTTGCTTTATAACTCAATGCTTTTCAGCCACCAAGTTGCATATGTGACCATGACTCCATCCTAACTTCCCTGGGCAGATGACCTCACCAATGAGTCCTAGAACCTCACCTCCCCAAAGACGTACCATACTAGGGAAATATAGAAACAGTCTGGAGTGTGGATTGACCTGTCAAAGCCCATATCCAGTGGAGAAGAAATTACAGAAGCCAGACCTCCCACCTCCCCCATGAAGATCTTTGGTCCATACTCCCAGAGGAAGAGTAGGGAGGCTTCCAGTGGAGAGGATGGGGTGTGGAACTCTGGTGTTGGGAATTGTGTGGAGTTGTACCTTTCTTGTACCCACAATCTTGGCTATCATTATTTAATCATTAATAAAAATAAACAAATGTTGCATGTAAATACCATTAACTATCAACTCCATTGATCTGACCTAGGGCCCATGTCTAGCAGATGAGACTTGGGGTCTTCATTTTGGAAAAAGCTAGGAAGTTGTAGGGATATGTGGTGGAGCCTGGCAGGGTTTGACCTGAGAGGTGAGTCCATCCTGCTAGTCTCTCTCTCTACAGAGAGGTTGAGCAAAAGGGGGACACAGGAACCTCAAAAGGTTGCCTGTCATATCAGACTTCTCTGCCTCACAAACACCCTACATTTTCCTGCCTCCAGGAGCCAGCATTCCTTAAAATATTAAGCCTTCTCCACCCTGCTTTCCTTGATACTATGGCCCATCCTTTTATTATCTACATATCAATCTTCTGCTTTGTCCAACAAATGACTTAAGGCCTCCACCCTATTCCCCCACCCATTCTGCTCATTTAACATATTCCTTTTCTACCCTCAAGACCACAGGGTATTATTAATTCTACCAGTTAACCCTTTTCTACCCTCAAGACCACAGGGTATTATTAATTCTACCAAGTCAACAGTTGCTAAGGAAGCCCCTACCATTTCCAGCCCCTTACACCTTTCTCCACCCCTTTCCTAACCATGTATGGTATTGTCAAGCCACTTCCGTTTTTGTCTTGTCTCTTCCATGTTCTGACATGAAGGAGGGCAGGCATGCAGATTGAGAGGCTGACACCAGTCATTGTGGTTTTGCTCCACGTGGCTTAACCAGGTGTGCTATTGCCCGACTCTGGGGAGCTCAGATGAATAAATATTTGCATTGCCTTGCCACCATGAGCTTGGTTCCTGGGTCTTCTCTCTCTCGTGCATTGCTAGCTTGACATGAAGTCTATTTTAGGTATATTTCAAGGGGCCCATGACTTTACTAATCTTTGTCTGAACCCCACAGATAACACGCAGGTGGGTCAAAGGTATTGTCTGGGGACATGATGTCAGAATTGGGGATTGAATTTCAACACTGGGCTTAAATTGTTAACAGATTTCTAATAATAGTTTTTTTTAATATTAAATTACCTGTAATCTTAGACCAGGGAGACCAAAAGCAATCTGTCTTGTCAGTATATAAGATATAGTTGTTTATAAATAGCACTATATGACATAAATCATGGTAAGGTCTTGTATGGAACCAGAAATCCTAACCATGGGATTTTCAAAGTAAACCAAATTCCCAAATAACTTGGTTATAATAATAATCTGGTGCCTTCTTAAATTCTAAGACAGCAAGGAACCTTCCTCATTCTCTGTAAAATCCATATTCCTCCCAGTCCTGGAACCTCTGGGGCATGGCACCTTTTCCTGCATGCTTCTCTTGATCCATACTATTTGAGACTGCATCTGCTGATCTCGACCAAATCAATGCAGCCACTACCACCTCAACATGCTTCACTTCAGATTGTGTCCAGAGACACCAGAACTGGGATTGTCAACCCTCCAGCTCCAGTACTCTGGTGAGACCATTCCTAGGTGACAGGACTTCTTAGTTCGGGGTAGTACACTTCCTGACAAGGTTATAGAACCTAGATATAGACCAGGTCCCATGAGACAGGGCCACATGTGCACATGTATCCATAAGTTAGGAAAAAATATATACCTTAAATAAAAAGGGCATAGTAGTTTGCAGTGACTCAATAAGTGCAGAAAGAAGGTATAAAGGCCTAAAAAGGACACCATAAAGTACTTAATCAAATATTTTCTACTTAGGGCTAGATACCCAACCTACTTCCTATTTCATTTCCCTCAACCACTCTAAATCTAACCCTGTCAGATAAAGTGAGGATTACAAAGTAAGGATTAAGGATTCTTACCTTGTGGTTCCTGATTATTAAACAATTTGTCTTGTTTTGTATCTTAATGCTTTAAGCATTAAGCCACCAAGTTGCAGATGCAACCACGACTCCATCCTGACTTCCCTGGGCAGACGACCTCACCAATAAGTCCTGGAATCTCACCTTCCCAGAGCCCTGCACCACTAGGGAAAGATAGAAACAGGTTGGGAGCATGGATCAACCTGTCAAAGCTCATGTCCTGAGGAGAAGCAATTACAGAAACCAGACCTTCCACCTCCTGCAACAAATAAAGATCTTTGGCCCATACACCCAGAGTGATAAAGAATAGGGAACCTTCCATTGGGCAGGGGGCAAGGATGGGATATGGAATTCTGGTAGTGGAATTGTATTCTTTTTATACCACAATCTTGTCAACCATTATTAAATCACTAATGTTAATTTTTAAAATGTTGGATGACTGAATAAACTGAAAGTATTTTGAAACATGTTGTATTCTCAAATTAAAATTCAAGCACTTAATAAAATCCTGGTAGTCTATAAATACCTTGTTATCTAAAACTTTGACTAGAACTTTCCAGAGCAAAGCCAGGGTAGCAAAAGGAAAAGTCTGAATGGAAAAGAAAAATCAATGTTGATTTGTATTGTTTTGTTAATAGGAGTATACATCAACACCATTCTCACCAATAAAGTTCTGTGTCCCTACCCCTAATCCCCTATAGTGACGCTGAAAAGCTACCCTCATCCTTCCCCCAGAGATTTTTTTTACTTTGGTGGCCTACTCCAAGCTCAGTCAAATTCTGCTTTGTGTTTCCCTTTCTGTTCTTCTTTTTCAACTTCTGTTTCTGCATGGAATCATCCCATACTCATCTTTCTCTTTCTGACTTAGAATCAGTGCTGATTCTAACAGGATCTTTAGAAAAAGGAACTAGAGTACCAACTTCTCAATGAAAGTATGGGTAACCTTTGCTTCAGCATAGAGAAAAAAAACTGGAATAAAAATAGAAGCATCTAGAAGTTATTACTATTTTTTGCCAGAAATATTCTATGAAGAAAAGTTTGCAGACTAAATTTTCAGGTACATATTATTTTTTCTCTGCATGTAAGGTGGCAGCATGTTTTAAAAGAAGTAGTCTGCTGACAAAGGACATGTCAACTACCATAAAAAGCATATGATTATTGAATATGTGGTCAAAGCATGAGTTTAAAGGAATTTGCCCTTTGATCAAAGCAGAGGGAGAGAGATGTTATTCTTGTTTGTTTGTTTGTTTTTGGTTTCCTACTCTATAAAAAGAAAATATCATTTAACCCTCACAGAATTGTTTGGAGGGTAAATGAGAAGACATGTAAAGCAATGACTGACATATTATGGCAGCTCAGTAAATATTAGCTGCTGTTAAAATCATGAAATCCTACTCATGGGGCTCACAAAACTAAGGAATATTTTACATGATATTTTTCTTTTTTTTAAGCTTTTTAATATTTATTTATTTTCCCTTTTGTTGCCCTTGTTTTTTAACATTGTTGTGGCTATTGATGCCATTGTTGTTGGGTAGACAGAGAGAAATGGAGAGAGGAGGCAAAGACAGAGAGGGGGAGAGAAAAACAAACACCTGCAGACCTGCTTCACCGCCTGTGAAGTGCCTCCTCTGCAGGTGGGGAGCCGGGCTTTCTCATTGGAACTGCACTTCCTTGTAGGCAGAGGTGATGTTTAGTAATTTTTGCATCCTAGATTATAGCAGGGGATCAATGCACTCTCTCTAAAGGACCAGGATGTGGCTGGAAGGTGCAGGAAATGCCTCACATGAATGAGTTCCAGGGTTCAATCCTGGGCACACATATGGAATATTTAGTAAAGAAGTAACTATTTAATAATAATATCAACATTTTGCTCTGCTCTTAAATAACTACACTTTACCAATCAGCATAACTATTACTCATCTCTACTTGAACAGTTTTCACAATAAACTCCTTAACAGTAATCTGAACTCTTCTAAAAATAGTCATACAAAAAGTCCAAATATTCTTCCATGTGGTACTTAAAACAATAACAGTGTCTGGGGGGGTGCCTCTGGTGGTGACACACAGGGTTAAGCGTACATAGTATGAAGTGCAAGGACCCGCCCTAGAATCCCAGTTCACAACCTGGCTCCCCATATGCAGGAGGGGTCATTTCACAAGCTGTGAAACAGGTCTACAGGTGTCTATCTTTCTCTCTCCCTCTCTATCTTCGCCTCTCCTCTTAATTTCTCTCTGTCCTATTGAGAGAGAGAGAGAGACAGAGAGAGAGAGAGAGAGAGAGAGAGAGAGAGAAATGGCCACAGGAGCAGTGAATTTGTAGTGCAGGCACCTAATGATAACCCTAGAGGCAAAAATAATAATGATGATAATGATAATAATAATAAATAAGAAGATCAATAATAGCCTTGGAAAGGTTGGTAAGGCCGAGACAAAACTGTGAAGTTCAGAGACCCCCAAATTGTTAAAACTTTGTCACCAAAATGGGGTTATATGAACTGATCTTAGTCACACTTAAGACAAAACATATGAAACAAGGTTGAAAACAGCTAGCCATCAGACAGCAGAGAACTGTGATCTCTAAGAGACAGGAAATAAATGAGGCAAACCAGGCATTGCTTTAAAAGAAAGAGCTTCTGGACCACAGCACAGGGAGAGGAATATAGAGAAACACCAATAGATTCTGTGAGATGACATGAAGCCGAGAGGTCGGAGAAACCAGCTGGAGTTCAGAGTATAGGGTCCCTGGGAGACTGCTGCCTGGAAGAAAAATTCCAGTGGTCTAAGAAGAACCCCTAGAAATGACCAGCTGAGTAGTGATCAGTATATGGTTGTGAAACATTTATTTAGTGGGTGCTTCAAAAACAAATACTGTGTGTGTGTGTGTGTGTGTGTGTGTGTGTGTGTGTGTGTGTGTGTGTGTGTGTGTGTCATTAACAAAACTGTAGGATAGGAGAGGTACAACTCCACACAATTCCTACCACCCAATCTCCATATCCCATCCTCTCCCTGATAGCTTTCCCATTCTCTATCCCTCTGGGAGTATGGACCCAGGGTCGTTGTGGGTTGCAGAAAGTGGAAGGTTTGGCTTCTGTAATTGCTTCCCCGCTGAACATGGGTGTTGACTGGTCGATCCATACTCCCAGTCTGCCTCTCTCTTTCCCTAGTAGGGTGGGTCTCTGGGGAAGCAGAGCTCCAGGACACATTGGTGGGGTCCTCAGTCCAGGGAAGTCTGGTGGGCATCATGCTGGCATCCGGAACCTGGTGTCTGAAAAGAGAGTTAACATACAAAGTCAAACAAATTGTTGAACGATCATGGACCTAAAGGCTGGAATAGTGCAGATGAAGTGTGTGTGTGGGGGGGGGGGCATGCCCTCTGCAGACTCTTGTGTGCTTCTGCTTTCAGGTATATATTTTTCCTGGTTTATGGACATGTGTGAACATATGCTTTATCTCAGGGGACCTGGTCTATATCTAGGTTTGGGGACTTTATTGGGGAGTGGACCACCTGGAATGGAATTAGAGAATACTATGAAAGGAAAGGTCTCACCCGAGTGATGAAGCTGAAGGGTTGTCATTCCACATTGGACTCTGTCCAGAGGTCTCTGGACACAGTCTGAAGTGAAGCATGCTGGGGTGGCACTCGTTGCGTTGATTAGGTTGCAATCGGCGGATGCAATATTATTTGACATGAATTGAGAGAAGCATACAGGAAAGTGGTCCCCACCCTAAGGTTCCAGGACTGGGGGAAATATAGGCTCTATAGTGGAAATGTGAGGTTCCTGCTGTCTTAGGGTTCAAGAAGACAATGGATAGTTATTGTTATCATCACATTGTTTGGTAATTGGGTTAACTTTGAAAGGTCCCTTTGTTAAGGTTTGTTGTATAATACTCAGCATCTTGTATATAGCAGTGCCACCAGTTGCTTCTGTTCTCCCTGGTCTTGGCTTTTGAGAGAGTCAACATATCAAAGACTCAGCCTATGTATTTAAAAGACTCAGTGTGTTTTAAAAAGTTCCAGACATATGATCAATTTTTCCCCTCTCATATTAATTGAATAGTGGTTTATATGACTACACTTTAATAGGAGTGTACATAAACACCATTCCCACCACCAAAAGACTATGTCCCATCCCTCCCACCCACCCCCTGCCCCCCACCCCCGGAAGCCAAATGTCCACCCTCCCCCTCACCACAGGGTTTTTACTTTGGTGCCCTACTCTAGATTTTGTCAGATCCTGCTTTTAGTTTCCCATTCTGTTCTTCTTTCTCAACTTCTGTTGATGAGTGGGATCATCCCATACTCATCTTTGTCTTTCTGACTTAGCTCACTTAACATGATTCCTTCTAATTCCATCCAAGATGGGTCAGAGAAGGTAGGTTCATTGTTCTTAATAGCTGCATAGTATTCCATTGTGTATATATACCACAGCTTTCCCAGCCACTCATCTGTTGTTGGGCACCTGGGCTGCTTCCAGGCTTTAGCTATTATGAATTGTGCTGCTATAAACATAGGTGTACACATATCTTTTTGATTGGGCATTATGGAATCCTTGGGGTATATCCTCAGGAGAGGAATTACTGGGTTATATGGAAGGTCTATGTCTAGCCTTGTGAGAGTTCTCCAACCTGCTCTTCACAGAGGCTGGACCAATTGACATTCCCACCAGCAGTGCAGAAGGGTTCCTCTGTCCCCACAGCCTCTCCAGCATTTGTTGCTGCTGTCCTTTTTGATGTATACCATTCTCACAGGAGTGAGGTGGTATCTCAGTGTTGTCTTTATTTGCATTTCTCTGACAATCAGCGCCCTGGAGCAGTTTTTCATATCTTTGTTAGGTTTTTGGATATCCTCTGAAGTTAATGTCTTGTTCATATCCTCTGTCCATTTTTGGATGGGGTCATTTGATTTTTTAGTGCTAAGTTTGCTGTGCTCTTTGTATATTATGGTGATTAGTCTCTTGTCTGATGTATGGCATGTGAAGAACTCCCATTCTGTGAGGGGTCTCTTTGTTTGTGTGATAGTTTCTTTGGCTGTTGCCCTATTTTTCTTCCTGATCCAATTCTCTTCCCCTCTGAGCCACTCATGACAACATTACTACCTCCATATGTCCCTCTTATTTTCCTCCTCAGGAAAAATATTAGCAAATATTTTTTGGATGAACAAATTGTATTCAAATATATAAAGAGCTTTTAAAACTTAACAAAAAAGTAAACAGCCCAATGAGAATTAAGAGAAAGATATGACCAGGCACTGCATTAAAGAATATCCATTGATACCAAGTATAGGAGGAGGTTCAACATTAGAAATCTACACATCAAAGCTATAATGATATAGCATTGCGTAACTTTTAGAATGGCTTGTATTGAGAGCTTCACCATGCTAAATATCAGTGAGAATGTGAAAGATGTAGAATTCCCATATACTCCTTCTGGGAATGGAAAAGCATGCCCATGTCGAAGAGAACTGACGTATCCCTTAAAAATCATATATGCATCTCCCATGTGACCTCATCATTCTGATTCTAGATTTTACAATGTTTATAGTTGTAGCCTCTGACTCATAGGAAGTGTTCATTGTGTTTGTAACAATAATAATAAGTCTAAATATTTAGTAACCAAAGAGATATAAAAAATGTGATTTTTCTAATGAGCTTTCTTTAAGAGGCAATATCTAGAAATCACTGCACATGTAAAAAGCCTGTTTTTTTTTCAAGTACACAGGCAAAATTTGAGAGGATTAGCTTAAAAAGGTCACCCCTGAGATGGGTCCTGAGAACAATGATCCAGCTAGGGGCACAGAATCTGATTTAGATTGGGAGCCTCTACCTCAAAATGCTGAGCTGGGTAAAATCAAAATGGCTCAGAAAATGCTTGACTCTGGTAATAATAAGTAAATAAATTTAAAAATATGTAAATTAGTTCCTAGATGGAAAGCGATTTAACTCATGCAAGCACAACTGAACTAAAAACAGAAATTAGAAAGAGCTGTGATTACACCAAATATTTAGTAGTTTCAATTTTCATTTTCTACTGCTGTTTCAATTCACAACAGTAATATTTATTTAACATTTGCTATGTGTCAACAATGTGGTATTTATATTAAGACTGCTACATATTAGAATAAATTAAAGGAGACAATGGAATCTTCTTTGGATACAGAATATACCTATATAGAATGAAATAAATTCAGATCAATCAAGAGACAAAGAAATGAGCAAGATTGTCAGCTAAATTTCCTCCTTGCCTTTGCCATTTCATGTAAGTGTCAGTGGTCATTATGGCTTATATAAAATATTGAGACTATTATTTCATTAATTCAGTGTCTGACCCTGGAACTCATCTTGAACAATCCAGCATTAGACTTAGTCTTCGGTTAGTTTGGTTGAGTAAGTTCTCAGTGAGTGGAAGAAAATGAATTTGGAAGTCTTTCCCTACTATGTTCATCTGTTCACTAAGCAAATAGAGTTCCTACATTGTTCTGGGTGTGTGCAGTGCTAAACAAGAGCTACATATGGCCTCTGCTCTCATGAAACCTATGGGGGAGAGGGTTGATCCAAAAATGAATAAGTAAAAAAAAAAAAGAAACAATAAGCGCACATTGCAATATGCTACAAGCGCATGCACGTGCAGAGAAAACTTTAAATGCTGCCTGGCTGCAACCTTACTTCTTTCTAGAAATAATAAAGGAATCTCTCCACTGCCCCCTGATTGTAACAGCTTTGCTATGTTTTCAAATTAGTAGTAATTATGCACATTTGATATTTCTGTGCTTGGAGTGCAGCAACTTGCCTACCAAGAGCGGCCAGTCGGCTTTTACTCAGGCACAGCCACTGAGTAATTGGCAGGCAGGCTGGGTTGAAGCACCCCAGCACAGATGGAACCAGCACCCAGCCACTTCAAGCTAAAAGGCTGTGTTCCTGGGTACAAAGTACAGAAAAAAGCTGCCAGGGTGCGTCAGTCTTTTTCAGTCCCACTGGCACATGAAAGTGAGCCATAATCTTTCAACACCTTTGGAGAAAAGCTAGGGAGAGAGAGGGAAGTTCTGCTGTCACAGTGGCAGTATTTCAAGTTTTTTTCTTGTTGCTGCTGAGCCTGTGCACCCTTTGCATCAGTGTTTACTACGTCACTAGAAAAAATGATCCTGACCCAGGTCCAGGAGGCTTTAGCATCTCCTGGCAATGGGTGCAGTCTAGAATGTTCCTAGCCATGACCACAGAATGTGAGCTCAGATCTACAGGGATGCAGAGGGTTACACAGGCTCTTGTGCTGAATATGGGCCCCAGATTAAATCCATGAGGTTTACAGTTAATAGTATTTATATACTTTTCCCAGATTAGGGAGCTACTCTCTTCTCTGATTCAGTTTTCTAGTCCTGTTTCCAACTCTGACACCATCTCCCCAGACAATACCTTTGGCCCACCTACACGTTACCTGTCAGGCTCAGGCAAAAATTAGTATAGTCATGGGCCCTTTGGAATATACCTAAGATAAACCTACTAACATTTTCCAAAATGAAGACCCTAAATCTCATCTGCTCTATTCTTGCCTTTAAGTTCCAAATTATTGAACAATTTGTTCTGCTTTATATCTTAATGCTTTTCAGACACCAAGTTGCAGATGCTACCATGACACCAACCTGAATCCCCCGGGGCAGACAACCTCACCAGCGTGCTCTGGAACCCTACCTCTCTGGAGCCCTGCCCCACTAGAGAAAGACACAAACAGGCTGGGGGTATGGATTGACCTGTCAACACCCATGTTTAGTAGAGAAGCAATTAAAGAAGCCAGACCTTCCATCTTCTGCACCTCATAATGATCCTGAGACATGGAACTCTGGTGGTAGGAAATGTGTGGAATTTCACCTCTCTTATCCCATGGTTTTGTTGATATTTTCTATTTTTTATTTTATAAATAAATTTAATTTAAAAAAACTCTCCTGTCTTGCTCCAAAATATCTCACTTTTGGGTGTGTGTGTGTGTGTGTGTGTGTGTGTGTGTGTGTGTGTGTGTGTGTGTTTAAGTGGCCTAATGAGACAGGGTGAGTAGTAAAAATTACTATTAAATCAGTTCGTGTTTTTGTCATGCATCTCATTTCACCAGTTAAGATTATCTTTGATATGACAACACTACAAGTTGAGGACACAGTGAAGGTCTTTCAATGTGAAGTGCACAAGAATATAATTGAAATAAAGACTTCCAGAATAGCTTAAAGGCTTCCTTAGAGTCACTCTTAAAAATAGCTCACTTGAGGGAGTCGGGCTGTAGCGCAGCGGGTTAAGCGCAGGTGGCGCAAAGCACAAGGACTGGCATAAGGATCCCGGTTCGAACCCCGGCTCCCCACCTGCAGGGGAGTCACTTCACAAGCGGTGAAGCAGGTCTGCAGGTGTCTGTCTTTCTCTCCCCCTCTCTGTCTTCCCCTCCTCTCTCCATTTCTCTCTGTCCTATCCAACAACAACAACAACAATAACTACAACAATAAAACAACAAGGGCAACAAAAGGGAATAAATAAATAAAATAAATATTAAAAAAAAAAATAGCTCACTTGGATAGTGCACTGCTTAGCCATGTACATGATGACCCAGGTTCTAGCCCAGACCCTATCATACTGATGGAAAGAACTACTGATACTAGTTTCTTTCCCTTTCTTTGTGTCTCTTGGCCTCTCGTAGTTCTATCTGGGAAGAAAAAGGAAAAGGAAATCAATGCTAATATTTGAAGAAATACCAGATGTTTAGGCATTTATATAATATTCCATGGAGTGAGGAACTTGCAGTAATGTCAGGCTATCAGAAAATACCTACTGTATTGTGGCATCTACATATGATACTTGTGTAAAAGCCTGCTGTGTTTGTAAAGTGCATGACATTACCTACTTATTTAAATCAAATCATTTAGTTAGCCACTCTGCCCACTTTTAATTCTTGTATTTTAACTTGGTTGAGAATATATAAAAGTGACCCAAACAATGACAGTGAAGTTCAGTCAAAGTCTGTATAAAGACCAAAATGGAAGCTGTTATGATTAAGACTTCACCCTCTATTCTCTTTGAATTACAAAACATAAAATGGCAGTTCACAGTTCAATTTTCATAAATACTTAAGTAATGCCCTAATAAGCAATGCTATCCTGGGTAATTATTAAGTGATTTATATATAATTAACAAAAAATCAATTTTAAATTATGTATCAGTTGAATTATATGGAAAAATATTATAAGGAAGAAGAATGTTATAGCATAAGAAGTATGGATTGTTCACATGACATCAGCTGACAATCAACCAGAAAGCTTCATATTAATCTTAAATGAACTGTTAAAATTACAAAGCTTTCTTACCTGAGCTATAGCTGAAAACAAGAAGAATTCATTTTGAAAAGCATTTAAAATTATCAGGAACATGAATCCCTAAAACAGCATGACAAATGGCAATAAAGTAACAAGAAATAAAGGCTGGAAAAAAGAGGCAACAACCCATGCAAAATGTGTTCTATCCCTTTCATGATCAGAGCTTACATATCTGGCTGAAAATGCACAAAAAATAATAAATGAATTCTTCCTCAAGAATTCGTGCTTTATTTTGCACACTGGCTTTCTTTTGTTTCCAATAAATTAGGTAGGGAAATGAGAGATTAAATCAATTACTGTTAGTAACCAAAGGAAGCCAAAGAGTATCTCTAAAATCTTCATGGGAGAGTCTACCACTGTGGTTGGGAGATGTTTTATAAACACTTAAGAAGTTTGTTATGGAGTTCAAACAGGCAACCAAGAGAGGGATCTGGGGGACTAAAGGGACATGAAGCCAGGACCTTCATTAGCCTAATTTAACCCCATGTGCCAGCCCTCATATCCTCTTTGCTGGAGCTTCTCCTCAGACACTGGCTCAATGGTGTTTATATTCCTTAGGAAATACCATCAGTCGACCTAGTTTCAAGAATTAAAAAAGAAAACGACCTCATCTCTATGCAACCAGTGTTGGCACTAAGAGTCCTGCTACACTGTGAGTGACTGTTTCTATGGAATATGATGCTCGGCAAATGAAAAGACAGTGACAGCAGAAGCTCTGAAGTGCTTATTACAGTAGATTTCAGCCTTGGTCGCACTTAGTCATCACCTAGGAGGTCTGCAACAAACTGGTGCCAGCTTTCGTTGGTCTGTGGAAACAGCTAGGCAATGGGGTTTTGGTGTTTTGTTTTTATTTTCCTTTTAAAACATAGGGGACCTGAAAGTTTAGCCCCCAATTGCATTGGAGAAGGCCTCAGTGCAGTGATACCCCGCCCTCGGTGAGAACAAAAACTAAAAGTGAAATACATCTGGAGCTGGGTTGACAAAAGAGTTGCCCTGAATGGTGCACCTGCTTTGCCGTGCAGGTTTAGTCACAGGCTCCATTGCATTAAGGAAGCTTCTGTACTGTGCCCACCCCACGCCCAAAAAGGTTGACCAGGAACAGCAAATCCCTGGTGAGAAAACAATAATAATAAATTAACAAATAAAAGAGTTAGTCATTGTGTAGGGCATGTACTTGACATATGTGAGGCTCAGGTTCAAATCTCAGCACCCATGGGAGGTACAAAGGCACTGGAGAAAGGATCACTGTTATGGGGGCTCTCTCCCCTTCCCTTCCCCTCCTTCCCCACCTCCCCTCTCTCCCCTCCACCAGCTCTCTGCTCTGCCTCCCCTCCCCTTCTCTTCCCTGCCCCTCCACCTCCTCTTCCCTCCTCCTCCCCTTCCTCTCCCTCTCCCCTCCCCTCCCCTTTCTCTCCCTCCCTCTCCCCCTCCCCTCCCCTTTCTTTACTTTCCTCTCCCCTCCCCTTTCTCTCGCCCTCCTCTTCCCACCCCTTCCTCTCCCTCCCTTTCCCTTCCCCTTCCTTCCCCTTCCTCACCCCTCCCCCTTCCCCTTCCTCTCCCACATCTACTGCTCCTTCTTCCATGGCTTCCTCTCCCTCTGAATGAGAAAGTAACCAGAGTGGGAAACCCATATGTATAAGGCCTGGGCTCTGGAAGGAAAAAAAAAATCTGCAGGAAATAGCAAAGTTTCTTTTATGGCTCTATCTTACATAACTCTGCATACAATGTGAAGAACAGAAAAGAACATTGGTACAATGTGTGCCTACAGTTCCACACCATCAGTTGCACCATCACTGCTGTTAACCAGTTTCTCTTGGATGAAATGTGAGGGAATCATGTTAAATAAAATCAGCTGAATTGACAAGGATTAATCAGATGATCTCATTCAGAAGTGAGACTTAAGAAACAAAACTAGAAAGGGAAACACAATGGAATTCTACGCAGCTATTAAGAACAATGAACTCACTGTCTCTGACCCATCTTTGATGGAGCTAGAAAGAATTATGTTAAGTGAGCTAAGTCAGAAAGACAAAGATGAGTATGGGATGATCCCACTCATAAACAGAAGTTGAGAAAGAAAAACAGAAAGGGAAACTAAAAGCAGGATTTAACTGAGTTTGGAGTATTTAACTGAGTTTGTAGTAGGGTACCAAAGTAAAAATCTCTAGGTTGAGGGTGAGGGTGGCTTCATTGCTGGGTGGGGGGGTGGGGGGAGGGGGGAGGATGGGATGGGAAACAGTTTCGGTGGTAGCCGAGATGAACAATCTTTTTGATATGCTGCTGTATCCAGCTGGACAAGATCTTGTTTAATATTTTGGCATCTATGTTCATCAGAGATATCAGTCTGTAGTTTTCCTTTTTTGTGTCACTATCTGCTTTTGGTATCAGGGTGATGTTGGCTTCATAGAAGGTGGAAGGGAGTGTTCCTGTTTCTTCGATCTTATAGAAAAGCCTTAGGAGTATATGTATTAACTGTTTCCTGAAGGTTTTGTAGAATTCGTTTGTGAAGCCATCTGGTCCAGGACTTTTGTTGTTGGGGAGATTCTTAGTAACAGTTTCGATTTCTTTGTCTGTGATTGGTGCATTTAGGTTTTTTAGTTCTTCTTGGTTCAGTTTTGGAAGGGCATATGCTTCTAGAAATTCTTCGATTTCTTCCAGATTTTCTAGCTTGGTGGCGTATAGTTCTTCATAGAAGTTTCACGTGAATTTCTGGATTTCTGTGGTGTCAGTTGTGATATCTCCTCTATCATTTACAATTCTATTAATCTGAGTCTTCTCCCTTTTTTCTTTAGTGAGTCTGGCTAGGGGTTTGTCAATCTTGTTTAATTTTTCAAAGAACCAACATTTGGCTTCATTGATCTTTTGTATGGTTCTCTTATTTTCAATGTTGTTTATTTTTGCTCTAATTTTAGTGATTTCTGTCCTTCTGGTTGCTTTAGGGTTCCTTTGTTCCTCTTCCTCTAAGTCCTTAAGGTGTGCAGTAAGGTTGTTTATTTGGGTTTTTTTCTTGTTTAATATGTGATTGTATGGCTATGAGTTTCCCTCTCAGTACTGCTTTAGCTGTGTCCCAAATATTTTGATAGGTTGTGTTTTCATTTTCATTTGTTTCAAGAAACATTGTAATTTCCTGCTTGAGTGTCTCTCTTACCCAGTGGTTCTTAAGCAGTATGTTGTTTAGTTTCCAAATTCTGTGACTTTTAATAGTTTTCTGTTTGTTGTTAAATGTTAGCTTTACTCCATTGAGGTCTGAGAAGATACTTGGGATGATTTCAATACTCTTGAATTTGTTGATGCTGTATTTGTGTCCTAACATGTGGTCTATCCTTGAGTATGTGTTGTGCGGATTTGAAAAGAATGTGTATTCCAATTTTTTGGGGTGAAGAACTCTGAAAATGTCCAAGAGGTCTAGTCTGTCCACCTCTTCATTTAATTCTCTTGTTTCTTTCTTGATTATCTGCTTTGTTGATCTGTCTAAGTGTGAGAATGGGGTGTTAAAGTCTCCCACTATTATTGTATCACTACTGATGTATTTTTGAAGTTCTTTGAGTAGGTGCTTGATGTATTTAGATGGTCTCTCATTGGGTGCATAGATGTTAGTAATTGTTAAATCATCTTGGCTGATTGAGCCTTTAATCATTATGTAATGACCTTGCCTATCTTTTATTACTTTATTTAATATAAAATCTATTGTGTCAGAGATAAGAATGGCTGTTCCTGCCCTTTTTTGTGGTCCATTAGCCTGTAGGATAGTTTTCCATCCTTTCACTTTAAGTCTGTGTTTATCTTGTTGGTTCAAGTGGGATTCTTGCAAGCAGCATATGGTTGGGTTATGTTTTCTGATCCATCCTCCCACTCTGTCTGTACCTTTTGATGGGTGAGTTTAAGCCATTGACATTTATTGATAATATGGATTTAATGTGTTGTAGTGCTGTTGTTCAACAAGTTTTTATTTGTTCTGATATGTTGCAAGTATTATGGTGATGCTCTTGTTTATAAGAGGTCTTTTAGAACCTCTTTCAGAGAGGGTTTGATGACGGTTGCTTCCTTTAACTGTTGTTTGTCTGAGAAGGTTTTGATGACTCCATCTAGTTTGAATGAAAGTCTAGCAGGATATATTATCCTTGGTTGAAACCCTTTTTCATTCAGGGCTTGATAGATATCTTGCCATTCTCTTCTGGCCTTTAGAGTTTGGGTGGAGAAGTCTGCTGATAGTCTTATGGGTTTTCCCCTGTATGTGATTTTTTGTTTTTCTCTTGCAGCCTTTAGGATCCTTTCTTTTTCCTTACTTCTTTTCATTGTGACTATGATGTGTCTTGGTGTCTTCAGGTCTGGGTTGATTCTGTTTGGGACTCTCTGAGGCTCTTGGATCTTAATGTCCTTTCTGTTGTTCAGGTCTGGGAAGTTTTCTTCTATGATTTCCTCTAAAAATGTTTGCTTCCCCTTTCTCTCTTTCTTCCTCTGGAAGGCCACTTATATGAATGTTACTTCTTTTGAGATCATCCCATATGTCTCCGCTGTTGTTTTCAGTGTCTTTCAATCTCTTTTTGAACTTTTTCACCTCTTTCTTAGTTTTCTCTAGCTCTTCCTCTGTCTGGCTAATTCTGTTTTCTGCTTCTGCTAGTTTGCTTTCCCTTCCCTCAGCTGCTTTCTTCATTTCAGCTATTTCAGCTTTCAATTCTTTAATTGTCTCAAGGTAGTTAGTATTTTCTTTGAGGGTCTCATCTGTTGTTTCCCTAATGCTACTATTCCTTTCCTCCAAAGTTATTTTCATTTCTGTGATTAATAAATTTACTATTGCTTGCATGCTTTTCTTATCTATGGTTACTTCTGGCTGATTTCTAGTTTCTTCTGGGCTCTTGTCTTCATTCATTGTAGTAGCAGTTTTACTTGCTCTTGATCTACCCATTTTTTATGTGTTTTTTATTTTTATGTTCTGTTGTTCATCAGTTATTGTGTTTTGTGTATAAGCCACACTATACTAAATGCCTTTATGACAAATGCAATTACAACCCTCGGAAATTATAATAGTAACTAAAGCAATGACTGAAGCAGTTTAACCAATACCAGTTAGTCCCACAATGCCTCCAGTTCATGAAAAAACAGCAACCAATCAGAAGCAACAAATAGCACAGCTATATACAAGATACTGGGTACTGTACAGCAAACCCTAACAAAAGGACTTTTCAAGTTAACCCAATTACCAAATAATGTGATGATAACATTAACTATCCATTGTCTTTTTGAACCCTAAGACAGCAGGAACATCACATCTCCACTATAGAGCCTCTACTTCCCCCAGTCCTGGAACCACTGGATAGGGCCCACTTTCCCATATGCCTCTTCCAATCCATATAAAATAATATTGCATCTGCCGATCACAACCTAACCAACGCAACGATTGCCACCTCAACATGCTTCACCTCAGACTGTGTCCAGAGACTTCACGTGTGGAATGACAACCCTTCAACTTCATTACTCGGGTGAGACCTTTCCTTTCATAGTATACTCTAATTTCATCTCAGGTGGTTCACTTTCTAACAAAGTCCCAAAACCTAGATATACACCAGTTTCTGTGTGAGAGAGCATATGTTCACACGTATCCGTAAACTACTGCAAAATATATACCTGAAAGCAGAAGTGCACTAGAGTTTGCAGTGAGTACCCCCCTAACACTTCCTCTCCACTATTCCAACCTTTGGGTCCATGATTGCTCAACAATTTGTTTGGCTTCGCATGTTAACTCTCTTTTCAGTCACCAGGTTCCAGATGTCATCAGGATGCCGGCCAGGCTTCCCTAGACTGAAGACCCCACCAATGTGTCCTGGAGCTCAGCTTCCCCAGAGACACACCCTACTAGGGAAAGAGAGAGGCAGACTGGGAGTATGGACTGACCAGTCAACACCCATGTTCAGCAGGGAAGCAATTACAGAAGCCAGACCTTCTACCTTCTGCAACCCTCAATGACCCTGGGTCCATGCTCCCAGAGGGACAGAGAATGGGAAAGCTATCAGGGGAGAGGGTGGGAAATGGAGATTGGGTGGTGGGAATTGTGTGGAATTGTACCCCTCCTACCCTATGGTTTTGTTAATTAATCCTTTCTTAAATAAAAAATTAAAAAAAAAAAACGGCAACCAAATCCAAATGAAAAAGAAAGAGAAAGGGGAAAAGGGGATAGCAGGAATAGACAAGTATGCAAATCTACTGTCCACTGTAAATTCTAGGGGTAGCAAGAGGAGAAGGGGAAGTAGAGTGGAGACAAACACAAATAGAGTCTGCTCTGAGTCAGATTTCTTCCCTGAAATAGTTCACAAATGAGTATCAGTGAATTCAGAAGGCAGAGGGAGGAGGAAGGGAGAAAGGAAGACGGGGAAAAAAGAGAGAAAAGAAAAAAGAAAAGAAGAAAACAGTTTTAAAAACGCAGTGAAAGGAAAGTTTTTTTTTTTTTTAATTGGTTTGGAGGTGGGAGAAGGGCAAGAGTGGATAGAGGAGGTATGAAAAGTGAGACAAGTTTCTCTCACAGTGAGTGATAGTTCTTGTCGCCTAGCAACGGAAGGTATACTAAGAGTTAATTTTGTTCAACCTGAGGGAGGGGAGGCAAAGGGATATGTGTGTATATATAATAGTATTAGTAAAATAGAACAGAGTAAAAAGCAAAAGCAGTGGGTCTGCAGCTTGGACAACTCCCAGTTAGTATATGCACATTGAGTCTAGACAACTGATTGAGAAAGAAAACACAAAACCAAACAAAAGGAAAAAAAACTTTCAAGCAGTCTTTCCCAGGCTGGGTGAGACTTGCTTGATTAGCTAATTGTCACTCCAAATGGGTCTAAGTCCCTTACTCAAAGGAAAAACAAAAATAGCCTAGAAATTTGAAAGAGTGGTTGGAGTGGCACCCTGGTGGGTCAGGAATCTTGGTAAAGAAAGGAGCTCAGTGGGGAGCCTGCTAGCAGCAGCTCCCAAACCCAGGGTCTTGTTATGGGCAGAGGGGAGCTGAGGGAAATAATCAAGAAATTTCCATTCTTTTTGCTCTAATTTTTAACCCAAATTGAATTATAGTCACCTCCTTGGACTCACATTTAGGATGCTTCATTTGTCCCACTGAAGGCCAGGATTTCTAAGGCTTTCTAGCAGTTGTTGTCAGAGCTCATACTGGTGCAGCTACTTTCCAGTCACCATCTTGGCTCTACACTTTCGGTGGTGGGATTGGTGTTATGAGCACTCCTATTAATTTGTAGTCATATAAATCACTATTTAATTAATATGAGAGGGGAAAATTGATTGAATGTCTCAAACTTTTTAATGCACAGACCATAGGCGGAGTCTCTGAAATGTTGACTCTATTAAAAGCTTAGACCAGGAAGAACAGAAGCAACCGGTGGCACAGCTATATACAAATAGTGTCAAAGGGAGAGAGAGAGAGAGAGAGAGAGAGAGAGAGAGAGAGAGAGAAAATAAAGGGAAACACAAAGTAAAAGTTGGATTGGGTTTGGTATATTTCACTAAGTCCTGGGCCTCTGAGGAGGATGGAGAAGGGATGGCCTGAGGGGGTCTTTGAGGTCCTCATGCAGGATGGCAGAAAGGAGTTAAGTTAGAAGAGAGAGTGTTTTACAAACACCTTTCATAGGAAGGTGATAAATTGTGCCCATGCATCAAGAAATGTGCTTTAATCAACTCCAATAAAGTTAAAAAAAAAACTATTCCATCAATACGAAGATTATCCTTATGTTACTAGTGTCACCTGCCCCTTCTCCCTGCCATTCTACCAAATTGGTTTGCAAGCCTATTTGTCCTTTCAAGAATGTTCTATTAATAGCACTGTATAGTGTGTTACTTTTTAAGACTATTTAATTCAGCATGTTCTTGAGATCTGTTCAAACTGCTATGTATGTCAACAGTTTATTCCTTTTTATTGCTAAGTAGCATGCCATGATGTGGAGGTAGCATAAATGATGGATATTTTTGCTGCTTATAGTTTGAAGAAATTATAAAGAAAATTGCCACAAACCTTTGTATAAAGGTTTTTTTTTTTTTGCTTTCTTTTTTTGTGTGTGAACACAAGTTTTTATTTCTCTGAGATAAATACTAGAAGCAGTTACCATATTGTATGTTTTTGTTGTTATTGTTTGTTTGTTTTTTTGTTTTGTTTTAAGAATCTGCCAATATTTTCTTCTGGATTACAACCCTACTTTGTATCACCACTGGTAGTGTATAAGATATCCAATTCCTGGATCAGGGAAGAGAGTAACTCCCAAATATGGAAAAAGGATATACATATTGTTGACTGTAAACCCCATCAATTTGATGTGATCTGGGGCCCATATTCAGCTTAAGAGCCTATGTGACCTCTGCATCCCTGTAGATCTGAGCTCATATTATGTGATCATGAGTAGGAACATTCCAAGCTGCCCCAATTTCAGGACCTATCTTCCTCAGGTGTAGCATAGAGTATGTTGTCCAGCCTCTCTTTGGAGGATGGAACATTCTCTACCATTGTTGATCCACATTGAGTGCAAGGTCCTATGGAGGCCCACAAAGGGGTCTATTGTGTTTTTCAGCCATGACATCATCTCCCCAGACAATAACTTGGGTCCACCAGCTTATCAGATGTCAGGCTCAGGAGAAAACTAGTATAGTCATGGGTCGTATGAAATATAACTAAAATAGGCTTACTAACTCTATCCAAAACTGAGACCCCAAGTCTTCATTGGCAATATTCCAGTCTTTAGATTCATAGTCAACAATTTGTTTGGCTTTATATGTTAACTCTTTTTTCAGCCACCAGGCTCCAGAAGCTAGCATGATGCCAACCAGACTTTCCTGGACAGACAACCCCGCCAATGTGTCCTGAAGCCTTGTTTCCCCAGAGCTCTGCCCCACTAGGGAAAGAGAGAGACAGGGAGTATGGATCGACCTATCAATGCCCATGTTCAGTGGGGAAGCAATTATAGAAGCCAAACCTTCCACCTTCTGCACCCCATGATGACCCTGGGTCCATACTCCCAGAAGGATAAAGAATAGGAAAGCTATCAGGGGAGGGAATGGGATATGAAGTTCTGGTGGTGGGAGTTATATGGAATTGTACCCCTCTTATCCTACTGTCTTGTCAGTGTTTCCATTTTATAAATAAAAAAAATTTTTAAGAAGATATCCAGTTTCAGTCAATTCTTTCTGCCATTTGGTAAATATCCAAGTTTTAGGTTAGCCATTCTGATAGATCTATAGTGTGATATCAGTGTGCTTAAATTTTCATCTTTGGACTGGGGAAGAGCATAGTGGTTATATGAAAGTCATTCATCCCTGAGATGCCAAGCCCCCAGATTCAATCCCTGACATCAACTTAAGTCTGTGTTAAGCAATGCTTAGAAAGAAAAAAAATTCTTTTTTTGCTTCATGGTTAGTCATGCTGGATATTTTTTTTCTAGTGCTTTCTGCTATCATCAGTGAAATGTCTCTTAGTGAACTTTGCTCATTTTCCAAAGGGATTTCCACATGGGAATGGAGCTTTCAAAAAGTTTAGGGAGCTGGAGACAGCTCACCTAGTAAAACACACACTTTAACATGCATGATGACCTAGGTTTGTATCCCCAGCCACCATATAACAGTGCCATGCAAAGGGGAAGCTTCACAAGCAGGAAGCAGAGCTGGAGTCTCTCAGTCACTCCTTCTCTCTCCCCCACTTCCTCTGCCTCTTGCCCTCTATAATAAATAAATAAATAAATAAATAAATAAATAAATAAATGGAATCCACTATCACGCAGTCCCGGGGCCCCCATGATAACCCTGGTGGCAATAATAAATACAATTTCTGTGGATGTTTTTCAGAGATGAACTCCTTACTTGCTGAGCTGACCGCATTCTACTCTGGGGACTTCGGCTGCAGTGGCTTTCTACCTGTCCTCCTGAGAGCCAGAGCTTTACTTATGCTGATGTGCTAGGTCTCCTGAACTTATCAAGAGCCCTGGGAGGGAAGGACACATTGGTGGTGGGTGAAGTGGGATAGCACATATTTTGGGGAGATGTGAGGTTGTACCCTTGTGCCCTTGAGATAATACCAGTCTCAGAAAATGGCATTTCCACAACAAAAAGTCAACTTTACAAAAAAAGTTTCTGGATGTTTCCAGTAGGCAATCATGCTAGGGAAGCAGTGCCTACTTACAACCTGTCTGAGTATGTACATTTAAAATGTATGCTCTTGCACGTGTGCCAACTTTAAAATAAGGCCTGTTTGGGCAGAACCAGATAATTGATGGGTCTGAGTTCAAAGGAAAGAAAAATGTATTTTCCAGGAGGGCAGGTTGTTTGCAAATACCATCTGAACCAGAAAGGTGCTCTTGATTTCTTTATCTATGTCTCATAAAATTCTCTCTCTCATATCTTTTTTGGAATTTTTTTAGTATCTTTATTAATTCATTGGATAGAGACAGAAACTGAAAGGGAAGAGAGTGATAGAGAGGGAGATAGACAGAGAGACACCTACAGCCCTGCTTCACCACTCACAAAGCTTTCTGCCTGCATTTGGGGCCTGGGAGCTTGAACCTGGGTCCTTGTGCATTGTAACAAGTGCGCCACCACCTGGCCCCTCTCTTGTATCTTTTATTTTATTAAAAAAAAAAAAAAAAAAAAAGCTATAAAACTAAGAGATAGACCATCCACCAGAGCGCACACCTTAGCATGCCCAAGGACCCAGCTTGCAGCCCCCAACCACTACCTAGGAGCACCAAGCAAAGAGAAAGCGTCAGAAGTGGTGGAGCAGTGCTGTTTTCCCTTCCTCTTTCTGTCTCTCTCTCTCTCGCTACCTGAAAAATAAAGAGTACAATGGGAGCAATGGAATCACAACATGAGTCTGTAAGGTGGGGTGGGAGGCCAAGAAAGAAAAAAAAAAAACAGTGGCAAAAATAAATTTAAAGGGAGTTGGGTGGTAGCGTAGCGGGTTAAGCGCACGTGGCGCAAAGTGCAAGAACTGGCATAAGGATCCCAGTTCGAGCCCCTAGCTCCCCACCTGCAGGGAAGTCTCTTCACAAGCGGTGAAGTAGGTCTGCAGGTGTCTTTTTCTCCCCCTCTGTCTTCCCCTCCTCTCTCCATTTCTCTCTGTCCTATCCAACAACAACGACATCAATAACCACAACAAGGGCAACAAAAGGGAAAATAAATATAATTTTTTTTTAATTAAAGATAAATTTTAAAAAGTAAGCTATAAGAATGTATAAATACGGAAATACGGGTTCCGAGTGGTCGCGCAGCAGGTTAAGTGCACATAGTACGAAGCATAAGTACTGCTGGTTTGTGCCCTCAGCTCCTCAACTGCCGGGGGGGGGGGGGGGGGGGGGGGGTCCTCCATAAGCGGTGAAGCAGGTCTGCAGGTGTTTGTCTTTCTCTCCCCGTCTCTGTCTTCCTCTCCTCTCTTAGTTTCTCTGTGTCCTATCCAACAACAACAACAATAACAGCAACAGCGACAACAATGGAAAAAAGATGTATCCCAAGAGCAGGGGATTCATGGTGTAGGCACTGAGCCCCACCAATAACCCTGGTGGCAAAAAAAAAAATTCACATGACCTTGACTAGGTTAACTAGTTACCATGTGTGCCGTCAGAGTCAACACTGTCCTGAAGCTGTCTTCCTCATATCCCTGCCAAGGTGGCACTGCAGTGTGCATTACAGATGAGAAGATCTCAGGGGTACGGAAGTGGTAAACTGCTGTCCAGTGTTAAACTTACTTCCATGCTGCTCCTTGGGGTACATGTGGTATGGCAGAGAAAGCCTTTAAAGCTCATTTGTGGCCCAACCTCCATTTATTCACCTTTTCATGGTCGGTTCAGGTGAAAGCCCTTTTTTTCCTAGTGTCTTCCTGAATCATTTTGGAGAATTGCCTCATTACACTGCTCTTGGGATTCATCTTTTTTCCATTGTTGCTGTTGCTGTTATTGTTGGATAGGACACAGAGAAACTAAGAGAGTAGGGGAAGACAGAGATGCCACAAGCCAGAGTGGAAGAAGCCAAATGCCCATGAACAGATGATTGGATAAAAAAGTTATGGGGCATGAATTTGATAAATATTACTCTACAATTAAAAGGACAATGTTGTGTCCTTTGGGACAAAATAGATAGAAATGAAGATGATTACACTGAGTGAAGTAGTAAGGAGGTGAAAGACAGCTACTGGATGATTTCACTTATATGTGGAATACAGGAAATTGGAAACACATGAACCTGTAAAAAAAAAAAAAAGTGACCAGTCTCTAAACTTTGTGAGAACTATGTTAGTTATTATGGGTGATGGGTGTCACAACGCTTCAGTGGTAGGTATAACTTATCATGTTTATAATCTTTTTAAAGCATCATAAAATAACTAATTAAAAAAGAAAGAGAAACTTGCAATCCTCTCTCTCTCTCTCTCTCTCCCTATCTCTTTTTCCCTCCCACGTTTTTTCTCTCCAGGATTATTGCTTCAGCTTGGTGCTGGTGCTATGAATCCACTGCTTCTGGTGGTTTTTTTTCCTTTTTTTGATTTTTATGATGATATATATTCCAAGAAGAGAACACAAATAGTAACCATATTTACCATCATTCTTGATACATATTTGGTGATCAAATGTTACATATTAATAGCACTTTTTTATTATTTTCAATTATTAAACCTGTTTAATAAGTTTTGGAAGACATCGTGTGAGTGCATAATTCTCAGAGTTTGAAAATATTGTATATATTGTGTTTTGTCAATTTGATTTTTGATAATGTTGTACAAGAAAAAAGTTATTGAGATATCTGTCCAACAGTCTATAATTCACTTCAGGAGATTTTATGCTTAGAATTCTTTCTTCACTCCACCACTGCTTTGGATGTCATCCATATCATCAATATTATAAAAACCCCAGACAAACTCACTTCAGTTTGAGAAGACTCTACTGAAAACTAATAAAACCCATGTGCCAGTCACTGAAATGTCCTCAAAGCAGTTTTAATAATAAAGGGAAATAGTATTATATTTATTCATAAATTAATATTGTGTATTTTTCTCATGAAAAAAATTTCAAATTCTTATCTTTACTCCTGTAATTTACATCAATTGTTTGTTGTTGTTGCACTCATGGTTACTGTATCATCCAGTTTTTGCTAAGTCAAACTGTGAGAATAGATATGCTTTAGTATCAATAAATAACCTTTATCTACTTGTGTGGAATTGTAGCCCTCTTATCCCATGGTCTTGTTGATATATTTTTATTTTATAAACAAACTTTTTAAAAAGAAAAAGAGATTATAGGACCAAACACAAGCACTGCCATTGCTCTATTCCTCTTCTGTCAGAACCAAATGGGGCCTGCTTCTTTGGCTTGAAGCTAAAATGAAGATGAAGAAATGATCCTCCACTGAAACATACATGAGAGACAGCTTTTCTTTTTCCTTTTTATTCCCTTATCATTTTAACTGCTAAGATACAGCGAAATTGAGAGGGCAGGTGAGATAGAGATGGAGAGAGAAAAACATACACCTGTAGAATTGCTTCCCTGCTCATGAAGTGTCCCTGCTGTAGGTAGGACCCAGATGCTTGTTCCAGTCCTTGCACTTAGTACTGTGTGCTTTTACTGGGTATGCTGCCACTGCCAGGCCTGTACAGTTCTCTCCTAAAACTAAAAAACAAAACCAAACAAACAAAAAAAAAAAACGCTTTTGTGTGGGCGGATGGGTGAGAGGCATGATACAAGGAGAGAGGGGGAAGAGGGGGAACTAAAGTAAGAAGACAATGACTGTAAGAGCATCAGAAGACCATGCCTGACGTTCAGTCTGAACAATTCTGAGTAGGCTGAATAGAACCAAAATGTCATGAAACTGTCAGTCAAGTCAGGAAGAGAGAGGGATGTATCAACTGGTTCCCTTCATCTCCTGACTTATTGATCAGAGCTGGTACCATAGGAATTCAATCCGCCCTCAGTTCTAGGTTGTCATTTGGTCCCTTCAAGTACCTTAGGACTACCAGATTCTATGCTTCCAGCAAGTGGGGAAAGTGCTCCATGTGAACCTATCAATGGTGGGAAAAACTAGTTCTGGTACCTGGTCTCTTCAGGAGGACAAATTTTGTGCTGTGTCCATAAGAAACTGAGCTAGAACCAACTCTCCACCCTTAGCCGGCAGATGGTGACAAAGAAAATTCCACAGTGGGAAGCTGGGGCTCCTCCTGGCCAGGAAGTCAATGCCCAGGAAACAAATGAAGTCAAGCAGATCTGGGAAGACACAAAACTCAGACTTAATAGAAAGAATATTCTTTACGTTCATTTGAATACCAGTTGAAGTACTCAGTTGCAAGACACAGGATCATATTCTATATTTCTAGTGATTTATAAATAGATCTATTTAGTGTACATTTAAGAGCCTCCAAAGACTGAAGAATGAGTCTCCTACAACAGGTAATAGGAACTATCACACAAGACAGTAGTAATAGGGCCCCCTTCCCTACCATGGTCTAACATCACAGCTTCTCCATGCAACTATACACCATGGGGCATGCCTTCAAAATACCAAGGGAGAGTGGGCTGATGCTTATTATATTTGGATTATGATATCCTGATTCATATGCTGCCCTCCCCCCATACTTCTAAATGTGATCTTGTTTGGAGAAAGGGTCTTTGCAGAAATAAACTAGTTTAAATGGGGTCATCAAAAAGGACCCTAATCTCATATGACTGGTGTCCTTATAAACAGTGTACTACACAGAATGGTTGAGGAGGTGGCACAGCACTAAAGTGAATGGCTTGCATGTGGGAGATGCTGGGTTCTATCCCTGGACCACTGAGACTGGCAGAGCAACACTGATATTTTTTTCTCACCAGCTCTTCCCCCCACCCCCAGCCCTGATCCCCCACATATACCTTTTGGATAAAGAGACAGGGAAAAGAAGGCCATTTATAGGACAAGGAGAAGAGACTGCACAGATTTTTTTTTTTTTTTTTACTCAGAACTCTCAAGAGATACTAACCCACCCAATCCCTTGAATGCCTGGCTTCCAAAACTCTGATACAATGAATTTATGATTGTGTGAATTGTCCAGTTTGAGTTACTTTTTATGGCAGCTCCAGCAAACTAATACATGCTGGAGGGCCAATGAGGCAAACGGAGAATCCTTACCACTTTGCTGCACACTGTACATTGCTAGAGTATGATGTTCATTATCTTATCTGACTGGGCTGTCTTCATGGCACAAGTCTTGTCCAGCCAGGTGAGGCTCGAGACTCTCAGAAGCACCTAGCAATTTGTCTAATGCTCTGCTGTTTCTGTCTTGAAATTCTTTACACTTTTTAAAACAAGAAACTCCACATTTGTATCTTGTACTGGGGCCCAGAAATTCTATAGTTGGTTCTATTATCTGATTATCCCATCAACCCTGTAAAGTAAACAGGGACTCTATCATTATTTGTGTTTATTGATGATGAAACTGAAACGGATTAAGCAACCTAATCAAGGTGAACAGAGCCATCCAGAGTTAGATCAAGAACTGAGGTTCCTGATGCAATGATGTCTGTGTTCTGTCCAATTTTAAGACATGATAACTCTAGCACTAATTGAATTTTTTTTTAAAAAAGAAGAAATTTTGTAGGTAAAACCTGCACAAATATCTTGCCTTCACTCAGTTATCTTGACTGAAATTTCAGTTGTGAAGCCAAGTTAACAGTCATTTGAATGTTTGGTGCTGCTGGTCTTAGTTTAAACGTTCTTCTAGCAACCTCAGATGATAATATCATCTTCTTTATTATTTTTTATTAGTGATTTAATATTGATTTACAAAATGACAAGATAACAGGGGTATAACTCCACACCATTCCCACCACCAGAGTTCTAGATCCCCAATCCCTCCATTGTAAGCTACAGCAGTTTTCCCAGGGTTGCAGATGTGGGTCAACTGATAATATCATCTTCTTGCCCATCTTGTAAGTGTTGGTATCAACCAACTCTTCATATTATAATAGAGTTCTACCCTCTAACTCTGTCTTCTTACTTCTCTTTCTCTGTTCTTGCTTTATTGATATTCTGTTATTAGGACAATTGACCTGGTACTTGAACTCTCCTTAGGTTTTTCTGCCTTCTCTTCCAGGCACTGTTCTAGCACAGTATTCTGATACTCTTAGTGCTTCATAGTTCTGGTCACAGCATTATCAATATACTCTCGAGACTTTCAACACACAGCCTAAAGAAACATTTACTAAAAATGTGTTTAACCTACCCTTGGGGGAGGGGGCAAGCAGTGACACACCCCCTTGAGTGTACCTGCATTCCCCAACTGCAAGGAGGAAGCTTCACAAGAGGTAAAGCTAGTCTGCAGATCTCTCTCTCTCTCTCTCTCTCTCTCTCTCTCTCTCTCTCTCTCCTTATCCTCTCAATTTCTCTCTGTCCTAATAAAAAATTGAAGAAAAAAAAGGAAGGAAAAAATGGCTGCGGGGAGTGGTAGACCCTGGTAAAAAAAACCTGACACTTGGGTTCCCCTTAAATAAGCTTTTTTCCCAAATTCATCTCAAAATTTGTAAGAAGTAGATAAAACTTTGACAGTTTTTTTTAATCACAGAACGAAATATCAGAAAGACAGTCATTATATCTTATCATTGCTCATTCATCCTCTGATGTAGACATAGTTTGTTTGCCTATATCCCTTTCTTCAGAAACCACTTTTCCCCTAGTCTCTATGGTGAGACTGTTAGTCAGGGCACACTCTGCTCTCCTCACTGCCTCCCCATATGACCTATGCTAGTGAACCATGGTAATATGCCCCCCATTGATTGGTTCAGGAGTTGCCATATGACTCAAGTGATACCAGTCAGTATCATCCTAAACAAAAGTGAGGAGTGGCATCTAGATTTGGAGACTACTACTTAGCTAGATCTCTAATGTTAATAATTAGTTTACAGAGTTGAGAGAGTGAACAAACCACTAGCCACTTAGAGTTATAAAAGGCAACTCAATTCTGGCACACAGGGGTCTTGAAGAACTCATGCACTAGGTTCAAGATGGGACACAATACCATTCTCAGAGATTAAAAAAAATGACAATAATAATAGCCCAGGAGATGGTACAGTGTATAAAACATTGGACCCTCAAGCATGAGGTCCCAAGTTAGATCCTTGACAGTGTATGCCAGTGTGATGCTCTGGTTCTCTCTGTCTAATAAATAAAAAATAAATATTTTAAAATAAACATAAAAATAATGTATTGATTGTGTGGGGCAGAGAAATATCCTATAGAGTGCTGCTTAGGCATGTGAGTGCTGGGTGTCACATTCTGACACATACAACTCCTATGAGCTACTGCTGAGCCTCCTTCTATGAGCAATTATGAATATGAGACACAGAGAGAGAGAGAGAGAAAGCAAAGCACTATCCCACCATCCACAAAGTACCACTTTTTGTCATTATTGTTTACTTATGTGGTACCAGAGGTTAATCCCAGGGCACTATTCATATAAGACATGCACTCTACCACTGAGCCACCTCTCTGGCACCTGTACTTATGGTCTTTAGCAAAGCATGCAAAACCCTCATGACCACATGCCCTGTCCCTGCACAGCCACATCCTGTGCTATTTCCTACCTCATAATCTCCACTTCACACAACTGCTCTGCTTCAAGATCTGTCTCACATGTCCATGCTGTACCCTCTACTTAGTGTACATGCCCCACCTCTCTCCCAGATTCTTTTCCAGACCAAATACCAAATATCTCACAGGAAACATTCTACTAGCCCACAGGTAGAATCACATCCACTCTCTGTTCTCCTTTACCACACAGTATATACTATCCTATGATCACTGAGTATTAGATTATCTACTGATGTGTCTGTCTCCACCACTAGACTAGAGGACTTTCAGGTTCAAGGGCTGTATCTGTTTTCTGAAGGAGGGCCAGGTATCAAGCCCAGGGTCTCCTACACTTTAGGCATGTGTTCTACCCTCTGAGCCTCAGGTTGTATCTTATTCCAGTTTGTATTCCGTAGCACCCTATGCAGTGGTTGATAAGTCCTTAAGTTATACTGTTGGTCTTTGCTATAACTATAACAGTCCTTCTGACCTTGGGCAGCAGCTGAAATAACCTATAATTTCTAGAACACATAATTCTTGTATTGAATCAACATTGTATACCTATGGTTATTTGCTTGGTACTTGCAAGAAAAAGAATTTTTATAGGCAAATAATTTTAATTGCTTTAACTGCTTAATTGAACCCAGAAAAGCAATAAAATTGTTATTGTAAGTCCAGAGAAACAAAATAATTTTTATATATTTATTTTTATTAGTGATTTAATAATGATTAACAAGATTGAAAAATCACAAGGGTATAATTCCATATAGTTCCCACCACTAGAGTTCTGTATTCCATCCCCTCCATTGGAAGCTTTCCTATTCTTTATCCCTCTGGGAGTATGGACCAGAATTCTTTGTAGGGTGTAGAAGGTGGGAGGTCTGGCTTCTGTAATTGCTTCTCTGCTTGACATGGGTGTGGGCAGGTGTATCCCCCAACTTGTTTCTATCTTTTTCTAGGGGGGGGGTAGGGTTCTGGAGAGGAGAGACTTCCGGACACATTGGTGAGGTTGTCTGCCCAGGCAAGTCAAGATAGAATTATAGTAGCATCTGCATCTTGGTGGTGGCTTGAAGGACAGAAGCACTTTTTAATTCACACAAGGCAGTTTTCGTTTCCTAGACAAGTACAGCGGAGGGCAGGTATACAGTAGTGATGACATTGCTTCTAGGCAGAGGTGAAAGGCCCACCCACAACAGGTCATTTCATTTTCAGAAAGGGAAAAGAAATAAGCTTGTTCCCGAGCCAAGTGAATTGTTGTTCTCTGGCCTGGTTTTAGGATTGAAGAAACTTGTCCCTCTGGTATTTGAGCATCCTATTCCCTCTCAGTGGATATAAACTGCCCTATCTTTCTCCCTTTGTCACCTCACAGCATCTCCTTGTTTTCACTGTTTTTGTCTCAGAGGAGATGGCAGAGTGAAGAGGGTAAGGAGAAGTGAAGAAATGTGTATTTTTAGCCCCCACACAAGTGAGTGTTCTGGATCCTCAACCACATTTAAAAATAAACATCAAGAGTTAGGATTCAAGCAATTTCTTAGTGTCCACAATTGATCCCCACTTTAATGAGGGTTGGGTCTTCTGACTAGCTACCCAATAGAGAATGTTTCTTTCATCAGTCTCTCTCTTTTTCTCTCTATATACATGTCAGTGGAACGCACAGGATTATTTATTCATTCATTCATTTATTTATTTATAAAAAAGGAAACACTGACAAAACCATAGGATAAGAGGGGTACAACTCCATACAATTCCCCCTACTAGAACTCTATATCCTATCCCCTCCCCAGATAGCTTTCCTATTCTTTATCCCTCTGGGAGTATGGACCCAAGGTCATTGTGGGATGCAGAAGGTTGAAGGTCTGGCTTCTGTAATTGCTTCCCCACTGAACATGGGCATTGACAGGTTGATCTGCCAGCCTGCCTCTCTCTTTCCCTAGTGGGGCAGGGTTCTGGGGAATCAGAGCTCCAGGACACATTGGTGGTGTTGTCTGTCCAGGAAAGTCTGGTTGGCATCATGCTAGTACCTTGGAACCTGGAGGTTGAAAAGAGAGTTAATATACAAAGCCAAACAAATTGTTGACTAATCATGAACCTAAAGGCTAGAATAGTGCAGATGAAGAGCTGGGAAGGGGGGGTAGATAGCTAGTAGGGATATTTGTAGATAGCTAGTAGGGATATTTTAGTTATATTCCAAAAGGATTTAACTAAAATATGTGGCTATACTAGTTTTTTTTTTCTTTTCTTTTCTTTTTCCCCTGAGCCTGAAATCTGATAAGAAGATGGAGCCAAGTTATTGTCTGGGGAGATGATGCCATGGGTGGAAAAAGGACCAGAAAGCTGGATCAGGGAAGAGAGTAGCTCCCAAATATGGAAAAGAGGTATAAATATTGTTGACTGTAAACCCCATCAATTTGATGTGATCTGGGGCCCATATTCAGCTTAGGAGCATATGTGACCTCTGCATCCCTGTAGATCTGAGCTCACATTCTTTAGTCATAAGTAAGAACATTCCAAGATGCCCCAATATTGACCCATCTTCCTCAGGTACAGCATAGAATATGTTGTCCAGCCTCTCTTCGGAACATTTTCTACCATTGTTGATCCAAGTTGAGGGCAAGGTCCTATGGGGACCCACAATGGAGCCTAATGTGTTGTTCCTGATAGAGATGACTGGTAACAATGGAGAGAGGGATTTATTTGAGGACCAGGCCCATCATGTCTGTTTGGGAATCTCAGGACTCCCCAAATAGGGCCCTGCACAGGACTTTTTGAAGTGTTACATTAACTGTTTATATTTTAAAAATCTAACTGTACACTTTTATCTTCAGTTTAATAATGCAAATGCCCATACGCAAATACATATAAATAATTTGCCAACAAAAATCATGTAATATATGAAAATTTTTATGCATTTGTTCTTGCAGTATTTCTGAACCATATAATGAGGATAAGAAACCTTGCCAATGGACATGGATAGACCATTGGCCAATATGCTTTTCAGGAGCTGACATCTAGACAGTGCTTTCTCCTAGAGCCATAGGAAGTTTGTTGCCATTAGAAGCATGTGGAGTTTTTGGGAAATTGCAGATGCCTGGACACACAGACACCAACCCCCAGTTTTAGTGAATCAGATTAGATGTGAGATCACTTACTTGCATGTCTTCAAAAGACCTCATAAACATGAAAGGCATTCTCAGTTTTGAGAAGGGATAATGATAAACAAAACTCAAATTTGTGGGGGGGGAGAAAGAGAGAGATGCAGGCTAGTGTCTCTTTCTCTTTCCTTCAGTCTGGCTTCTAGAAGGCACTAGGTTTTACTTAGCAAATAGCACTTACACTGTGGATAATGAGAAGAATGCTTAGACATTCTCATGCTCACCTTACAGTATGCACGGTTTGTGAAAACTTATTCAACTTCATTGTACAGTCAGTTTTAGAACAATATTGATTTCAATAGCATGGGACAAATTCCACTGTACTGGGGTTACTTAGGAAGTGAAGGTGAATAACACGATGTAAACTCATAACCCAGCTCCAGGTATGTCATGATGATGTCCAAAAGCCATTCCTAATTTTTTTGTTGTTGTTTTTAGCTTTTTTAAAAAATTTATTAGTGATTTAAAAATCACAAGACACTAGAGTATAATTTCACACTATTTCCACCACCAGAGTTCTGTGTCCCCACCCCATCCAGCAGAAACTGCAATTGTGATCCCAAGGTCACAGGTATGGGTTGACTATATCTATTATTTATATCTGTTGCCCATTTTTATCCACTTCTATGGTCCTGCCTTCACTTCCATTCTAAGTTACACTTACACCCATTACTACTTCCAAATGTTCTTCCTTCTTCTTTTACTCTCTCAAATAAGCAAAACAGTACCTGATTTCTCTGGCATTTTGCAGATTCACTTCCATTTCAGAGATGGTATAGAAACAAAGATTTCTGGTGACAAACCTTTCAGGTCCCAGTAGAATTAGGGTTCAGAGCCCGCTGGTTATCTTCCCCTATCATTTCCCCCCTCTGGGATTATAGACCACAATATTTTTGGGGGTGCAGAAGGAAGGAGTTCCAGCTTCTGTAACTGCTTCTTCACTGCACACTCCAGTCCTATTTTTAATTTTTTTTAATTATTAGTGATTAAAAATTATTTAGAAGATTGTAAGATAACATGCAATCCCCACCAACAGAGTTCTGTGTCCCACCTCCTCCATTGGAAACTTCCTATTCTTTATCTTTCTGGCAATATGGACCAAAATTCTTTTGGGGGTGAAGAAGGTTGGAGTTCTAGTTTCTGTAATTGCTTCTCTGCTGGACATGGGCGTTGGGAGGCCAATATATACCCCCAGCCTGTTTCTAACTTCACTTCTCTTAGTCACTTTATTCAATTAAGTGCACAAAAGAAAGTGAGAGCTATCCCCTCCTCTCCCCTGACAGCAACAGCATTAATGTCACTCTTTTATAGTCTTTAGAAGGAATACTGTATACAACTGGCCAAGATATATACTGGCAAATATAGATATATATCAAATAGAGGATAATTATTGTCCCCTATTACAACCTCTATTATAATCATCAAGAATTATAATGCAGTAAAACTTAAGGTTAACTTAGATCCCACTCAAATTCTAGGTCTATTCCCTCCCTAACTTGAGGTCACACTCCATAAACCCAGTGCCAGTTTAGATACAACACTAAACACTTTAAAAACTGGGAGAAGGTCTAAGGTCCTCAGATAAAGAGATAAAGTAAGGACTACAAAAGCTGGGTAAGGGCATGGGATAGGCTTACTTAAATGATAGCCTTTTTTGGTCAATACCAGACCACCCCATCATCTGGGGCCCTAGACAGGGAATCTTTGGATTCCCTCACAGTTATAATGGGCCTAGACCTCAAACAGATCCCTCTTTCTCCATCACAGGTCACTTCTAACAGGAATATCATCATAAGTCCTCTTGTGGGTCTCTACAGGACCTGGCCCTCCCTATAAAGTAGCTATGGTAGGGACTGCCCCCCTGTCTGAAGGGAGGCTGGGTCAACCACTCTGCCACTTGAAGAAGGCTGGTCTTGAAATGAGTGCAGCCTAGAAAGTTCCCAGCAGTGACCATGGACTGTGAGCTCAGACTGACAAGGAGCCATTCCTAATTTACAGGTACTCCTCAACATGTTTTATTTTTTTAATAGTAAATTATTTTTCTTTCCCAAATAGTTGAAATAAAAAATAAGATCATGAGTTTACTTTCTCTGTTGTTTTTAACCTTGTTGTTTAGAATGATTTAAAAAAGAAAAAAACTTTAACAGCTTTGCAGAGATATACTTTACATAATGTAACCCCCCCGCTTTATAGGTACAATTCAATTGTATACTTACAGGGTGGTGCAACTATTACTAATATCTTATTTTGAACTTCTCTCTCTGTCTTTCACTTATTTTATATAATGTAAAAAAGACCATTGGGAGTGGTGGAATCCTGTAAGCACTGAGCCCCAGAAATAACCCTGGTGGCAAAATAAATAAAATAAAATAATAAATTGTCCTCATGCTAAATTTTGTCAAGTTCCTTGTCCAGCCCTTCAGGCAATGTCAAAAATATATTAATGGGTTATTGAAGTAAAAATCATTCAGATGCAAAGGATGAGCCCTTTAATCTGTATATTTTTAAATGTCTGTTCTCTTTTTCCTTTTCTTTTCTTCCTATTTTATTTGATAGGACAGAGCAAAATTGAGAGACCCACTAACTTTAATGAATATTAGAAAGCAAATGGTATGGATCCAGATAATTGGTGCTGTTACAGTTTACAAAACATCTTTTTATAACTCTTTATTTCATTTACTTACTGTCTTGAAAGGACTGATTATCTTCATATTATGAATGGGGAAATAGAAGTTGAAAACTGTTAATAAACTTGTCCCAGATCACAGTTAATGTAGAACCACAATCATAATAGGTCATCTAGACTTGTGCTCCAGTCTCCATCCTTCTGAACTTTCAACCAGTGCCCTTGGTAACTCATCCTCACTACAGAATTTACACACATGCTGTGCATTATTCAAGGATATTTTACTTATGCTTTAAGATTTAAAAGGGGGAGTCGGGCTATTGCTCAGCAGGTTAGGCACACATGGCGCAAAGCACAAGGACCAGAGTAAGGATCCTGGTTTGAGGCCCCTGCTCCCCACCTGCAGCGGAGTCGCTTCACAGGTGGTGAAGCAGGTGTGCAGGTGTCTATCTTTCTCTCCCCATCTCTGTCTTCCCCTCCTTTATTTCTCCCTGTCCTATCTAACAAAGCTGACATCAATAACAAAAATAACTAAAACAAGGGCAACAAAAGAGAAAATAAATATTAAAATTAAAAAAAAATATTTAAAAGGGTAGCTACCTTGAGAAATAAATGCTGATGCTGCTACTATCTTCATCCCATACTGATACATGTATATATGGAAAGGTATTCCTCCCACCATTAGGGAAATCTAGTCATTAGAAATAAAAATAAGATGGTGGCATTTGCTGTTAGTTACAGTGGGAGAGGATTAATATTTTAATATAAAACCAGGTTGCTAATAATAAAAAGACATGAAGAGAAGGAAACTGGAGGTCACAGATAGAAATGGGGATTCCATTTCCCGTATGCGTCTCCCAATCCATACCAAATAATATTGCATCCGCCGATCACAACCTAACCAACGCAACGATTGCCACCTCAACATGCTTCACCTCAGACTGTGTCCAGAGACTTCACGTGTGGAATGACAACCCTTCAGCTTCATTACTCGGGTGAGACCTTTCCTTTTATAGTACACTGTAATTTCATCTCAGGTGGTTCACTCTCTAACAAAGTCCCATAACCTAGATATACACCAGTTTCTGTGATAGAGAGCTTATGTTGACACGTATCCATAAACTACTGCAAAATATATACCTGAAAGCAGAAGTACACTAGAGTTTGCAGTCAGTACCCCCCTAACACTTCCTCTCCACTATTCCAAGCTTTGGATCCATGATTGCTCAACAATTTGTTTGGCTTCGTATGTTAATTCTCTTTTCAGTCACCAGGTCCCAGATGCCACCAGGATGCTGGCCAGGCTTCCCTGGATTGAAGACCCCACCAATATGTCCTGGAGCTCAGCTTCCCCAGAGACACACCCTACTAGGGAAAGAGAGAGGCAGACTGGGAGTATGGACCAACCAGTCAACGCCCATGTTCAGCGGGGAAGCAATTACAGAAGCCAGACCTTCTACCTTCTGCAACCCTCAATGACCCTGGGTCCATGCTCCCAGAGGGATAGAGAGTGGGAAAGCTATCATGGGAGGGGGTAGGTTATGGAGATTGGGTGGTGGGAACTGTGTGGAGTTGTACCCCTCCTACCTTATGGTTTTGTTCATTAATCCTTTCTTAAATAAAAAATTAAAAAAAAAAAAGAAGTGGGGATTCCAGGTACAAACCTACTATAATGGCAAGTATGTTTGGTTTCAAATACTACGTGGAATGGAACCTCTTGTGATACCCCTCTCTCATCTGTGGGGCTACAGGTCATCAACTTTCATTCCTAGAAAGTTCAGTTATTGAAACCAGAACAACTTTTCTCTCTACAGAGTATAATCAATGGACAGGAAACAGAAGTTACAGCCATTCACCAGAGACTGTAAAGGGTGCAAGTGTGAGAAGATACTTGGGATGCTGATTTTCATTAAGAGGTGAGATGGTATATTCTGGGAACAGCATATATAAGGAAAATGGAGAAAAAAGGTTAAAGGAGAGGAATGCAAGGAGAAATAGCAAACTGAATGGGTGGAGAGAGAGCGAGTGAGCAAAAGAGAGACTCAAGACCAAGAGAGGACTGGTATTTTTACTCAAAAACATTATCTCTGTCAAAGACTTGGACAAGAGACTTCACTGTTTGAGCTAATCTGAGAGGGGAAACAGCCGGAAGAAGGACATTATGTTTTCTTCCCCAGTCTTTCTCCTGGGCCTATATAACAGTGGATGTGATCTAATAAACATCTGCTTATCCCCTTACTGCCCTTACTGTAATTGACTATTTGTTTAGGGGAATGGCAATGTGGAGATGATTTCAGGCTCTGTGTTCACCATTGTGGTCTCTTGGGCAGCTTGATGTACTGTCAGCAACACCCATCCTGCTAGAGAAGCAGTCAGGTGAATCATATGACTCTCCTTCTTTAATGCCAGTAAGTGACTCACCTGGGAGCTGAAAAGGACTGTTATCAACATTTGATGTACTTTTACACTTCCAATGAAATGCCATTAACTAAATCCCTCACCTTCAATAGAATCAAAGGGAAGAATTAAATGGCAAAGCTAGCATAATAAGAGAACCTAGTGACACTAATTTCCCTGCTTTCCTTTTTAGAATTCTAGACACTTGAAGAATCTGTACTTATTTTAATTTCTAGTGCAGCTTTGTAAAATGATACATTATGTCGTGATCATTGGCATTCCTAAAATGTTAAGCATAATATAACTTCACACAGCAATATATTCTTTTTTAAAAATAATTTTTGTAACTAATAGGTACAAGACTGTAACAGTTTTCAATGTATAGTTCCATAAAACACCTATCACCAAAGTTCCATATCCTCACCCTCCAAATTCCCAAAGACAACCACCATAGTCCTCACAAGTTACAGTTAACTTGATTCTATTTTGTTTGGATTTTTTTGGCAAGTTCATGTAGATTCCACATATGAGTGAAACCATCTGGTAGTTGTCTTTCATATCTTTTCCTATATTGCTAAGCATGATCACCTCCAGTTCCATCCATTTTGCCCCAAAGGACACAACATAATCTTTTTTGATTGCAAAATAATATTCCATGGAATAAATATCCCATAACTTCTTTAGCCAGTCATCCATTGACTTTGGCTATGTGACTCATGCAGCTGTGAACATAGGGGTGCATATGTCCCTTCTAATTCATGTCTGAGTGTCCACTGGATAAATTACCAATAGCTGTACAGCAATATATTCTTAAGACAGTTTCGTATCTATATATTTAAAGTAGTATTCTAAAATTTAGAACATATTTAGGAAGACAAGGACAGGGGTGTTTGTTAGTTGTTTCTCTGGCATCCATTTCCCTAGAAGATCTGGAATTCACAGTCATGCAGTCTATAACTGCTACCACCTATTAGTTCCTGGAGGAGGCTCTGATTGTTTAAATCTAATTATAACAAGCCACCCTTTGTGTATCAATAGGTTCAAAAATGAGTAACTGACCCAAACCAGGCCAACCAAAGCCAATGAGGCACAACTGTTAGTTTTAGTTAACCTTTGGAGAAGCAATGCTTTCCTGCTTCATCTGAAGGGTCTGTGACAGGTATCTCTGGGAGCCTGCAACTATTTGGGGGACCACGAGAAGAGGGTTGTCTACGAATATATTTACAAAGCACCAAGGTGATGGAGCTGAGAGGTGGAGAAACTAGGTCTTAGACACAGTGTCATAACCTTGGTACCACTTTATTTTTACTAATTCCTTCTTTAATTAGTTGATCTGTTTTTGAGTCAAGTTCTTCTGTTATATATAAGCAAGACATTTTAGCTTTTTATTTTTCAAAAGCTACAGTGTAAAGGGAAATAACACGTTTAAAACATTTCACTGATCACTTGGAATTGAGCTTCGTTTTCATAATGAAATCACATGACTAACCACAGAATACTGACAATACCAATGAGAGGTGTATAGGTAGGAAATAGATGATCTCCACTTGAGAGCTTTTCTTTTCCTCTTTCCTTTCTCTCTCTCTCTCCCTCTCTCCCTCTCTCTCTTTCTTTCTCTCTCTCTCTCTCTCCCTCTCCTCTCCTCTCCTCTCTTCTCCTCTCCTCTTTCTCTTTCCAAAGGAAACACGTAGATAAGTATTTCTTGTTAGATTCAAACCAAGAGTATTGCAGATTGCATTAGTTCTGCAGGAAGGTGCTAAGAATCTTACAATTTCAAGTGTACAGGACCCTACTATGTCAGAAATAAATATTTTTTCTATGTAATACATGTAGAAAATATATGATGTTTCAAATACCCAACATTCTCTGCCATTATTGAGTAAAGGAAACACAATTAGCCTTATTTCTCCACCTTGGGTTGGTGTCAGTACCAAATGCAGCTGCCACAAGTATAATCTCTGGTCCATGTATTGTCTCCCTTCAGGACTATAGGGACATTTTGAAAAAATCACTGTATCCCTCATTAAAGAGCAAATATTTAAAAAATGTCTATTCATAATGCTGCTAATTTTATTGCTTTAGTATCTAAATCAAGTTTGGTATATATCTGATATACATTACATTATAGACTATTATGGAATGCTGGGCAGTTGCACTTGGCCCTGCCACAATTGTTGAACAGTTGAATTTTTCTAAGTCCGTACAACCTAACATGTTATGTTCTTCAGACAGTACCAGTCCCATAAAGTTCCATTTATTTTATTTTATTTTTTATTGGCACCAGGGTTATTGCTGGGGCTCAGAGTCAGCAATATGAATTCACTGCTCCTGGTAGTCATTTCCTTTTTTTCTTTGTATTTTATTTGATAGGGTAGTGAGAGGGCAGTGTGGGGGGCGGTTAGGGAGAGAGAGGTGGGGGAGTTAGGGAGAGAGGGGGAGAGAGTGACAGACCTGCTTCATAGCTCAGGTAGGGAACAGGGCCTAGAACCCTGGGTTCTTGCACATGGTAATGTGTGTGTTCTATTCAGTGTGCTACAGCCCAGCCCCCTGCTTTGACTTTGTTAATTCCTACTCCTCTCCCTCACTTGGAGAGCCCTAGGTGCAACTTGCTAATAATGTCCACCAAATTCTTGCTTTTTTCCTCCCTCTCACCAGTGATAAGAGCACAGAGAACTATGCTTGACTGCCTTTCATTTACTTGTTCATTGCTACATTTCTTAATGTTCTTCAGATGTCATTCCCTGGTTGATTCGGATATTTCAAGGATTTGGAGGTGACTGGGTTACACAGATCCAAAGTTTAAGCACACTGGATGTACTGAACATGTTTCCACTCATGAGTTTCTACATATGGCTAGCAAAATACCCAAACCTGTCTTAGCAAGTCCTGCCCACTGAAACACACAAACCAAAACACCGATTAGAGAACACATGGACATCTTTCACAGATGATCTGACACTGATACTGGCTTTGTGGAGTCTACAACTCCAAACAGTCATTTTCATGATGAACACATTTAGGCCCCACGGAATGATTATCTTGTTCAGTGTCCTATAAACAAAAGGTTAGTCTTTAAATATCATTTAAATTGGTGTCAATTGCTCATCTCTGAGACTAACACTATCTTAACACTGAGAGTGCTTAGATTAAAAACTTAAGTCAACTTGTCCAATCCTCAGAGTGCAATGCAGTGTATTGTTACCCTGGGGTGAAAACCCACCATTTTCTTGCTGCTCTTGATGTCCTGAGTGACTCCAGGTGATCTTAAGAATTAGCATAGTTTTGTCACTGTCACACTGGATAGCTAAGGAGTGACAGTTATTGCCATTGCTCTCGAATTTGTATATAGAAATGTTGGAAATAGTGTAAGGGTTTAGACTGTAATAAAATAATTGATAGAAATTTATATGATGACTAAGTTATTTTGTAATATTTTCTGTGATAATTTTTCAAATTTATCCATTAAAATACATACTTTAAAATCATGAGTTATCTTTAAACCTGAATATTGCCTTAATCTTTAAAGTTCAGTTATCATTGACTCAACAGAACTTCTCCCAATTGCCATAATAAACCACACTCTAAGAACTACAATGAATTAAACAAACTAGTCTAACTTGACATTAAGAACACAGTCTGGTTTTAAACAATATATTTAGTGATTGTATTAAAGGTGGGAAAATTCATTTATGGAAAAGCACAATTTATGATAATAATTTGTGCGAACGAAGTAGTACCCATTCAGACATCGCCAGAAAAGGTACATGTAGCAATAACGAAATTCAGTCATCTTTCATATTTTGCTAGCTTTCAGTCATCTAAATACTATTACATATGCATCTTTCTGGTTCATTGGTAAGAAAGAATAATTGTCAAGGTGAGACTAGAACTCCTTAGAAGCTTAATTTATATAAGTTTTAAATAGGTAGAGGCCACATGGTTCTCCTTTGTCCACTTGCCCCCTGAAGAAACTGTAGTGGCAGCTGCTCCCAGGGGCAGGTGCTGCCAGCAGCTGGCCTCCTCGCTGTGGTCGGTCCCCAGGTGCCCAGAGGCCTCTTCCTGCCTCACACAGCTCCTGGGCATTGGCTCAGGGGGTCTGATGTGTGGCCCCAAGGTCGGGATGGAATTGTGATCACTGGCTCTGGCCGCGCGGGGTTCAGGCATTTAGAGCAAAAGCCTGGCGCTTGGGCTGCGAGCGGCTGCGGCATAGGCGGGCTCCCCCCCTCCCCGCCCCGTTCCTTTTCAAACCCGCTTTCAGTCCTCCCCGCCCCAGACCCTCGGGTTCGGTCCTTGGGGAGGAAAATGTCAAAGCCCCACTGCTCGGGGGTGTCTCAGAATCTCCGCTGCGCTCTGGGCCAGTGAGGCCGGGTGTGGGGTGAGGGGGTTGCGGGACTGCAGGCAGCCGCGGTGAGGGTGTGTGTGTGGGGGGCAAGTGAGGGGGTGCAGGACTGCAGGCCGGGGGGTCGGGGTGGTGCAGGGTCTGCAGCGGGGGCGAGTGGGGGGTCGGGGTGGTGCAGGGGCTGCAGGGGGGCGAGTGGGGGGTCGGGGTGGTGCAGGGGCTGCAGGGGGGCGAGTGGGGGGTCGGGGTGGTGCAGGGGCTGCAGCGGGGGCGAGTAAGGGGTCGGGGTGGTGCGAGGGCGCAGGCGCTGACTCGGGTGGGTGAGAGACACCCGGAAACGGGTTGTGCTTGGGTGCAGGCGGAGAGCGGTAGGAGAGAAGGGCGGCTGCTGAGTAATCCCCAGGGCGGCCTGGGAGCCCACGTCCCCCACCGCTGCTCCTCCCCGCCTCCCGCGCTGCTCCGCCCTCCCCGCCTGCGCCGCTCCTCCTCCCTCCCCCCGCGCTGCCCCGCCCGCCCCTCGCGCTGCTCCTTCCTCTCTTCGTCTCTCTCTCCCTCCCTCCCACCGCGCCGTGCTGCGCTGCGCTCCGGGCAGGTGGAGCGGGGCTCGGGGCGCGGGGCAGCACAGCCGCCTCTCTCTCTCCTCGGCCGGGCCCTGCGCTGAGCTTGGCGTGCCCATGGCCGGCTCCGAGCAGCAGCGGCCGCGGCGGCGGGACGAGGAGGACTCGGCGGCGGCGGCGGCGGCGCCCCTGCAGGACGCGGAGCTGGCCCTGGCCGGCATCAACATGCTGCTCAACAACGGCTTCAGGGAGTCAGACCAGCTTTTCAAACAATACAGGTGACGGCTGCTCCCCACTCCCGCAGCCGGGCCGCGCGCTCCTGGGCTACGGCTCTCGCGCCCCGGTGTGCGCCTGACCCGGAGCCCGACCCCGCCGCGTTCCCCCGCCCGCTCGCCCGCTCGCTCGCCGGGGTCCCCGCGCCCTCGCCCTGGGCCGAAACCGCGCCCGCAGCCGGCCTCCCGCGCCGAGGCCGCTGCGCCCCTTCCCACTCAACAGGCTCCGCGCTGCTCTTTCCTTCCCCTGGACGCGCACAGCCCGCTCTCCTGCAGGGGAGCCTCAAGGGGCGCTCCGCGTTCCTGCGCTTCCCTCTCCCGGGTCTTCTCCCGCCACCCACTGGCTTGGGGACCCCGGGCGGGACGCGGTTCGAGGTGGCAGCGGACCTCGGTGGGACTCAGACTTGCAATGTGGGCACCGGGCTCGCAAGCTGCCGCCCAGCAGGCAGCCTTTGTGACCCGGAGCGCACCAGCTGCACGGCGCTTTGCTTCATTGTGCATTCCAAATGCCTTTATTGTTTGGAAACAGAGATGCATAATTGACTTGCCACTGCAGGAATTAGAAAAAGAGAAAAATAAATAAATAAACCGAACTCTGTTCGCTTATCTCTCTGCCTGTTTTCGAAAACTCAGTGCTTAAGATGAATTTCTAACACCTTTTGTCAGCGAGCGAATTTATTATGGGCTTCTCTAACTTAAGTGAGGAAGAAAACGGGAGCGATTTAAAAGCTATGAGGTAGTGGAAAGAAGAACACTTTCGTTAATTATTACTCATGTTTTACATAATTATGTATTAAAAATTTATTATCTTTACTTATGTATAGAGGAAGGGGGAGACAGAGAGGGAAAGAGACAGAAAAACACCTGCAGTCCTGCTCCACCACTCGCAAAGCTGTCCCCCTGGAGGTGGAGACCGGGGCTCGAACCTGGGTCCTTGCGCATTGCAACATGTGCGCTCAACCAGATGCACCACCACCCGGCCCCCAAAATTAGTTATTTATTTAATGAAACGAGAGAACTGAAACCTGGGTAGCTTCTTGTGGATGGAGGAGAGACCTTTGTTTTCATTGGGGAACAGAAACATCTGCTTTCTGGTTTTGGAGGCCAGTTTGTGATTTGCCCTTTGAGTGTTGACAAGGCTCAAGGGTATGTGTTGGTTAGCAGCTTCTCTGTGTAGACTCAGGGGCCCTGTGTTTCACACTTGTTAGATCCCATGGCTTGCTAGGACAGTGCCGAATGTGCAGCAGTGCTTGAGAGCCACTGGCTGTAATAAAACGAGAGGACAGGACATCAGTACTGGTTGGAGCACTCACGTTCTAGATGGCAAGTGTTATCTCACAGCTATATTTTTTTCACTGAAGGTATTTTTGCTTTTTTAAGAATTTTAATGTGAAAATAAGAACATTCCAACTTTATTTAGAACATTTTGTTTTTAAAGCATAAACGTCTTCTTTCAAGAGTTTTTGTTCAAGAGTTGAACAAAATGTGTTCCTCTCTCCACTGGCATTTTAGCCCTCCACAAATTTATTTTACAAGGAACAAAAATCTGAAATGAGCCACAGCACTGGAGCTTCCTTCACTGTTGTGGGAGTCAGGCTGGAGCCTGGGTCACATGGTAAAGCAGCACACAAGTAAGCTTTTTTTTTTGTGGGCCATAGATGGCCAGTTGTATTATAGGGGAGAAGAGTGGAAATAAGGCTTGGAGTCAAATTTATACTTTATTTGCAATGGAGATAGGTGGTGTTTACATATTTCAATACTTCTTCCTTTGGAATGCCTTCTTACTTATTTTAGTCTTTTTTTTTTTTTTTAAGCTGCTTAGTGAGTACTACCTCGTGGTTCTTCTTATACATTGAAAGCATGAGATTCATTCGATAACTGTTTTTTGTTTTTTTTTCTCCCCAGCCTGATTTGGGCAATTTCACGCACTGTTAAGAAAACAGATTATGAGTGATAGGAAGGCTTTTATCACAGCCACAGCAGAGATAGGGCCCTTGAAAAGTGTCTCTCTGTGATTGCACTGGACATGAAGGATGGGGGAAGTTGTCCAGGGAGGATTTATAGTATATATATATAAAGGGCTAGTGGCTTGTATTTTGAATTAGGATCTGAAGATCAAGACGGAAAATTAGATCATACTATCTGCCCTCTGCCCAGTACAGTGTTAAATACATACCCTTCTAATCTCACTATTCTAGTGTTAAAAGAGTGAGATGTATTTTTATCATATTAGTCTTGAGTATAGCATGGACATGTATAGCAGAGACAAACATTGTGGTTCTAAATCAGGGCTCTTCTCATTATATTTTTCTGCCTGTCTCACTAAATAAAACTAGTGTTTACAATTCATTCTTTAACCTTATTTCCTCACAAACTCGAAAAAGCTTTTTAAAAGTTAGATGGTACTAGCATTAGTCCATTAGTGCCGCCTTGCTCCATCTGATTGACTATGAAGTGGTTAGTCATTGACTTCTTCCCACCTACCAAAATATGCCTCTGATTCATGTGTATGTTGTTTTGGCCTAGAGTCATGCAGCCAGGCTGGCAGTCCTCCATTTACTACATGTGCAGCTATGACTCTGGCTTTTTAGACTTTGATACCTTACCTTTAATATGGGGCTATCACATATCCTAGTTGTGATTACTGCAGTTAGAAGAAATATTGTAATCCATGATCAATAACACAGTAAATAAGACCAGTTTTTGTACTTGATGCCTTTATAATATAATGCCTATGCTTTTTTTTTTTTTTTTTAACATTATTTACCATTATTTTACCAGAGCAGTGCTTAGCTCTGGTTTATGGTAGAACTGGGGAATGAACTTGGGACCTTTGGGTATAAGGCATGAAAGTCAGTTGTGTAAATTACTGTACTACTCCCCCCCCCCCCCAGCTCTTATGAGTTATTTTCTTGATGTCATCACTTGACTAAAATAAAAGGCATTTTACATGCCAGTAAGTAATGTTTATATTTAAAGTTAATATTACACAGTATATTAGAAAGATCTCATTCCTCTTGTGCACTTGAAAACTTCTGTTCTTGTTCCAAAGTTGAATAGACTGCTGGAAAAATCTGAAATGAAGAATACTTCAAACTCAGTCTACCTACAGAAGAGAGAGAACCTAATTGCTCTTAGGATGGTGGTGCTACAGAGCCTTACTTTTCTCTTATTTGTAAACCTCCCAGTCTTGCTGTTACAGTTTAGTAATAGAAACATACTGCTTTGTATCTAGTACAACAAAAACATTATTAAGGCAAGAAGGTCACTTTCTTAATGTTTCATTGCTGGGAGGGTAAAAGTTTCTTCAGCAGATGCTTAGTGAGAAATGGTTACTTCATAGAAACATTAACATGAAGGATGTTTTGAATTTGTGGAAAGTCTGATTTGTCTAATTCATTTATTTCTTTTTTATATATATATTTTTTAAATATTTATTTTTTATTTTTATTTATTCCCTTTTGTTGCCCTTGTTGTTTTATTGTTGTAGTTATTATTGTTGTTGTCGTTGTTGGATAGGACAGAGAGAAATGGAGAGAGGAGGGGAAGACAGAGAGGAGGAGAGAAAGATAGACACCTGCAGACTCCCCTGCAGGTGGGGAACCGGGGTTCGAACCGGGATCCTTATGCTGGTCCTTGTGCTTTGCGCCACCTGTGCTTAACCCGCTGCACTACAGCCCGACTCCCTGTCTAATTCGGATATATACTTAGGAATCAGAAACAGATGCTCTGAAGAAGATATAAAGATACTCCATAGCTGGGATTTCTTTATTTTCCTTTCCCTTTCTCTCTTTCTCTCTCCCTCTCTCCCTCCCCCCCCCCTTTCTTTCCACCACGTTTATTGCTGCGGTATGATGCCTACACTATGAATCTACCACTCCCAGTGGCCATTTTTTCCTTTCTTTCTTTTTTTTTTTTAAATTATATTTATTAAGACAGAAATTGAGAGAGGACAGAGAGATAGAGAGAGACACCTGCAGACCTACTTCACCTCTTGTGAAGTGGACCCCCTACAGATGAACCCTGGTCCTTGTGATTGGTGTAATATGCATGTTTAACTGGGTTCACCACTGCCTGGCTGGGATTCCAAGCTACAACTTTCATTTGTGTTATAACTATACCAGACAGCCCTGTTGTGAGCTGAGCTAGTCTCTTGCACACTGAGGTGTACTCAGAGGTTGGGATTTTTTTCTTTGAGCTCAAGGTCAAAGATGGAAGTTCATGATGCTGACCTTCTGAAATAAAATTGCTCTTTGAACTTTTAGGGCTCTTCTCCATATAGACAGACACCCTCCCTCTCAACTGATACTTGCCTGTGTGACACTCAGACCTATTGTACCAGGGTATTTGAAAAGACAGGCCATGGATCTGTGCACAAAACAGGCAGTAACTCTTTGGAGGTTGCAGTGTAAGTAAAATTGACTGTGTAATGAATTTGGGAGACATACTGGTGGCCGGCTGAAGCCCTTAAGTGAAAAATTAAACTTCCTTGAAAGGAAATTTTGTGAATATGTTGAAGAAGGAGAAACTGGAGGAAGGGTAGAAGGAAAATAAGAGATGCTGAGGTGGAAATAAATCTAGGAAGGGAAGTAGAAAAAACTACCAGGAAATTTGAAATGGCACCTAGACAGGAAGGATGAGACCTGTCACATGTTCAGTCTTATTAGATAATCATATTTGACAGCTTATTCTACAAAGTTTATTTTCTACTCATATGCACTGGTTAGTTCATTTCCTGTAGACTAGTCTTTTTTTTTTATTGTTGTTGTTGTTGTTTGTTTTTGGGTCTCCCCAAAGAAACAAAGGGAAAGATAAAACAGCACTAAAGCTTTCCTCAGTACATAGGGAATGGGCTTGAACATGATTCATCCAAGTGAAAAAGCAGGTACCTTTCCAGGTGAGCTATCTTACCACCTTCCGAATGCATCTTTTCCATGAATGCACCTTTTCCATGCTGCTTGATTGCTAGGTATCCATCCACCTCACTCTTCCTTTAAAAATATTTTATTAGTGATTTAATATTGATTTACAAAATTACATATCAGCAAGGGAATAATTCCACGCTGTTCCCACCAGAGTTCTGAATCCCCAGTCTACCTACTATACGTGACCACAGTTTTCCGAAGGTTGCAGACATGGGCCAACCATCATCTCTATAACTGTCTGTCTACATTTGCACATATTTGTCCCCTTTTACTTCCAGGTCCATTCCCCTCTTCCCTCCAAGCCACTCATGACAACATTATTACATCCAAATGTCCCTCTCCTTTTCCTCCTCTCTTTCTGGGTGTTGATGGAGCTGGAATTCAGAGCCCTCTTATCCTCTCCCTCCTATCACTTCTCCCTTATTGGGAGTGTGGATCAAGATTGTTTTTGTGGTGCAGAAGGTAGGAGTTCTGAATTCTGTAATTGCTTCTTCACTGGGCAGGGACGTTGGCAGGTTGATCCATACCCCCAGCCTGTTTCTATCTTTCCCCCATTCGGAAGCATGAACCAAAATTCTTTGTCAGGTAGGGAAGGAAGGAGTTTTGGCTTCTATAATTGCTTCTCCAGTAGACATGGACATTGGCAGGTTGATCCATACCCTCAGCCTATTCCTGTCTTTTCCTATTAGGGAAGGGCTCCAGAGAGGTGAGGTTCTGGGATATGTTGGTGAGGTCATCTTCTTAGTGAGGTCAAAAGAGAATTGAAATATCATCTGCAGCTTGGTGGCTGAAAGGTAGTAAGATATTAAGCTAGATGAAATTTTTATAAACAGGAATCAAAGAATAGGAATGAAAATAGGAAACTTCGGGTGGAAGGAAGCTAGGAAGTCTATTTTAGGTATGTTCCTAGGGGCCATGGCTTTATTAATCTGCTTGAGCTTGATAGCTAATGTGGAGGTGGACCAGAAATATTGTCTGGCAAGATGGTATCAAAGTGGAGAATAGAACTTGAAAGCTGAATTAGGGCAGAGACTAGCTCCCAAACTTGAACAATAAATATATATACAATAAACTGTTTACCATATTGATCTGGCCCAGGGCCCATATATCCATATTTAGCACAAGGACCTGTATAACCTCCAAGTCCTCACCAGTCTGAGCTCAGAGTCAGTGGTCACAGCTGGGAACATTCTAGGCTGCACTCATTTCAAGATCAGTCTTCCTCAAGTGGCAGAGAAGGATGACCCAGCCTCTCTTTAGAGAGTGGGGCAGTCCCTACCACTGCTGCTTTATAGTGAGAGCAAGATCCTGGAGAGACCCTGGAAAGTGATGGTAAAGAGAAATCTAGGCCCATAGTATCTGTGAGGGAATTCCAGGATTCCCTGACTAGGACTCTAGGTGATGTTAGTCACCTCATTCCTTGTGGTGACCATTGTTATTCACAGTGTGACCTCTAGTTGCTCATTATTAACTCTTGGCCACTGCTGGCCTCAGGGTCCTAATCCCCCTCTGCCACACACCCCTCCCAACTCCCCTCCCGACCCCAGTTTGAGCTATCATTTTGTTTTCAATCAGAGGACCAATAGTAGGTGAAGTGAAGCACACCCAGCAGTGAGGATGGCTGAAGACACTGAGCTGCTGGCCAGAATGGACATGGTAGTTTTTCCACAGGCTTGATGTCTGTATGACCCTTCCACACTAGGGCACTAGCTAGCTCCAGCTTTAGCTCCTGGCAGTCTTTATGACATTAAAGTAGCTACAGTTTTTATAACACTACTGCTGATTTTTGACTGTAAAGATTATTAAAAAGTCATGTTTAGCTAGTCTAAACTAAGGCATAATGGTAATAATGAATATTCATTTTGATATAAAAATGTGTGAATAAATACAGATATGGTGTAGTAGTATTAATATGGCCAAAATGTACTAATAGCAACAGCAAGATGAATTTATGGTAAATTTGTGTGTGTGTGTGTGTGTGTGTGTGTGTGTGTATGAATGTAAAATAAATATGTGGATTCTGTGTTGTTTAACAGTTTATGGCACATACACCAAAGCCATCTAACCTGTGGTTGCGTTTGTAACTGTGTTTATAGAATTGTTATTACCATGGAGATGACTCAGCTTAATCTATAGATTGCCAGCTCTGGTCCATGGGTCAAATCTGGCCCTTGTTTTTATTTAAATGAAGTTTAAATGGCATTAAACAAATGTTTTAAATAAAGTTTTATCAGTACAACAGCACACTCACTTGGTTAGATAATTTTTTGTGGTTGTGACAGAAAAAATATCTGTGACATAGACCCATGTGGTATACAAAACCTTGTTTATCTACCTTTTGACCATTTAGAGAGAAGTTTGTTGCTTTTCTGTTGCAAACTGTAGTTCTCTCTGGAGAGACTCAAAAGGCTTGTGGAAGAGACCCTGGATTGTAGGCCTTAGGAGCTTCTGTGCCCGAAAGTGTATGAGTTACAATGGGAGACAGGCAGGCTTGCAGGTTGACCATTTTTTAAAAAATATTTATTTATTCCCTTTTGTTGCCCTTGTTGTTTTATTGTTGTTATTGATGTCGTCATTGTTGGATAGGACAGAAAGAAATGGAGAAAGGAGGGGATGACAGAGGGGGCAGAGAAAGACACCTGCAGACCTGCTTCATCGCCTGTGAAGCGACTCCCCTGCAGGTGGGGAGCCAGGGGCTTGAACTGGATTCCTTATGCCAATCCTTGTGCTTTGCGCCACACCTGTGCTTAACCCACTGTGCTACCTCCCGACTCCCCCTTTTTTTTTTCCTTATGTGGTTGCTGCTAGGAAGCTCCAAAATATGTGCCTTGCTGCTGGAGTCTGGAAAGTCAGTAAATAAAGAAATAAAAGAAAAGGAGAAGCAGTGAAAAGCAGAAATGGTTAAAGGGAACCAGCCAGGCACACAGGAAACTCGTCTGATGATTTTTTTTTCCATTCTCAACTCAGTCGTACATCTTTAAAAAGACTTATATATATATATATTTTTCTAGTTACTGATACTGTCCCAAAAGGGTTCCAATCAAGTATTTCTAAAGATTCATTTGACTTCTGATTCTTTTTTTTTCCTCCAGGGTTATCACTGGGTCTTGGTGCTTGCACTATGAATCCACTGCTCCTGGAGGCCATGTTTTACCCCATTCTTGTTGACCTTGTTGTTATTGCTGTTGTTGTTGTTGGTAGGACAAAGAGAAATGGAGAGAGGATGGGAAGACAGAGAAGAGGAGAGAAAGACACCTGTAGACCAGCTTCACTGCTTCTGAAGCAACCCCCTTGCAGGTGGGGAGCCTGGGGCTCAAACCAGGATCCTTCTGCCAGTCCTTGCACATTCCATCATGTGTGCTTAACCTACTGTGCTACCACCCCGCCCCCTAATTTCTGATTCTTTTAAAAAACGCAACTGGGTAGTAGAATCATGAGGGATGCTTGTACAGAAAAGTTTAAGTGCCTGTACTGCATTGTACATGCATAGTTCATGATGAAAACCCTTCAGAGAATCTCTGTTCTTTTAGTTAGTGTTAGCTACATAGGAACATTAATTAAATTTCTTACTAACATTAGAATTAAATTAAGAATATTACTAAATTGGTTTTACAAATGATTAAACTGAGGCAGAGATACAAAGTGAATGCCCATTACCCCCCGACATAGACTGAATTTTGGAAAACAATACCAAAAGAAATATCATATTAGGGATAATAATAAGTACCAGCATAGGAGGGACTACTTAACCTTGAATTCACCCCTTCACTTTCAGCTGCTTATCTGTTCTAGATCACATAGGGTATATCAACACGAAGTCCCGTGAGACTGCTTTCTTCCTGCACATTAGTTGAAATGAGATCCCCTGAGTGAAATGAAGTTTTGATGAGGTTAAAAAAAGGAAGAAGGAAGTAATATTGAGGTATGGAACAATTTCTGTTCTATTCACAGGAAGCTACTTGCAGGTTCCCAACCACACCATCTTGTTTCAGGAGGCTGGGCATTTTAGACAGTCTCTCTTAATTCCTAAATGACCATGTTTTGCACACTCATCTCCTTTTGCAGGGTAAGCCTCCTCTTTTCCCACAGAGAATCTTTGAAGAAACTGATGATAGGGCCAAAAGACCAAGAGAAAGTGGATGTGAAGTACAGAAAGGGCTATCTGTGGAGAGGAGTTTCTCTCTCTCTCTCATTTTTTTTTTTGGATAGAACAGAGAAAAGTCGAGAGGAGGGGAAGGCAGAGAGGCAGACCTGCTTCACTGCTTGTGAAGTGACCCCCCCCCCCTTCAGACAGGGAGCCGGGAGTTCAAACTGGGATCCTTATGCCCAGTCCTTGGGCTTCACACTATCTGCGCTTAACCCACTGTGCTACCACCTGACCCCATTCTCTATAATTTTTAAAGTGCTTGCTCTATGCCATAAAAGAGGTTATGTTTGTGTGGGGATCAGGGGGGACGCATTTCTGTCATAGCTTTTTCATAACTCATTGTGTCCCTTCTCTGAATTCCTGATCTGCTATTGATTCTGTATTGAAGATCCAACTTGGGATTTCATGGGCTTGCTTGGGGCTCAGCCATCACTTAAATAAAGCCTTTCTTATACAGGGCAAATACATCCCCGTCTTCAATAAGTGGCTTCGAATGTGCACTTTTATATAAAATGATGTATTTGTTTTGTGAGAAGAGAAAGTCATATTCTCCTGAAATTTAATGTGAAGATTAAGGTAGAGGGGTTCTTTGTGAGTGAACAAGGTTGATGGTTTGAAACATCACCCCTTTTCTCTAGCCTAGTTTTGCTACCCCTATATCTTCTTAAGCAAGAAATCTATCTTTAGTTTTACTTCTAATGAATGTTCCCCTGTAAGTTACGAATATGTTCCTCACTTGACTTTAGAAGTAAAGCCTTAGAAAGTGTCTGTCATGTAAGAGGACACAGATGAGAAAGAGAAGTCTTTCCTTCAAGGAGCTGTTGCTTGCTTAATATTCTTTAAATTTGCCTCAAAAAGAACCACTTTGGGAGTGGGTGGTGCTGCACCTGACTGAGCACACCTGTTACAATGTACAAGTATCCAGGTTTGAGCCCCCAGTCCTCACTTGCAGGGGAAGGCTTTGAAAGTGGTAGAGCAGGGCTTCTGGTGTCTCTCTGTCTCCTTCCCTCTCTATCACCCTTTCCCCTCTCAATTTCTGGCTGTCTGTCCAATAAGTAAATAAGTAAATAAATAAATAAAATACACAGTTTTGTATTAAAAAGAGTCACTTTAACATTTAGTCTTATCCAAAGCTGTAACATCAGTGACATCACTGGAGTAACTTATTTATCCCACTACACATCTAAACAAAGGCATTTGGGTCCATCTTTGATAGAACTCACTGTGCCAGGTCCTACACCAGCCCACTCTGTATACTGATACTCATGCAATCCTCTGCACAGTCCATTGTGGGGTGCTCTCATTACTTCTCTCTCATAGAGGTAGTGGGGAGTGACACTGGGTGCCCTCTGCCTAATAGTTCACAGGAAGGAAGAGTTGGACTGGAGCATGGACTCCAGAGCCTATGTTTTTGTTTATTTATTTGTTTGGGCTACCATGGCACTAAGAGCCTACATGATGATACCAACCACTCCCATTCCTGGTGACCTTTTGTTTTATTTTTTTAAATTTTCTCCACACTCCTGGGGTGGGGAAGAGAGAAGGACAGACACTACAGCATCACTCCACAGCTCAGGAAGCTTCCCCCTGCAGTTATTTTCATGTGATAATATGGGGACTTGAATCTGGGTCTTTGTGCATGGTAGCATGTGAACTCTACTAGGTAAGCTATTTGCCAGCACCCAGAACCCAAAGTTAACTATTGGACTTTACTATTCTATTCTGAAACTTTAAAAAGAAAAATTTTTTAAAAAGTTATTTGAGGAGAGTTCCCTTGGCAACTTGCAGACAACACTTTATATATATAATTTTTATTCATAAAAAGGAAACATTGACAAAAACCATAGGACAACACTTCTAACATCCAGTGTTAACCTGATAATCCACCAGAGTTCTGGGCTCAGAGAATGTTAGTGGGCATTGGGCAGTTTGTGGTTCCCATCTTCTACAGGATGAAGTCCATGACCCTGGCTTTATATAGGATGCCCTGTGATTAGGCCTGTCCATTTGCAACTTCCTCTGCCTTGTCCTTGCCCCACCTAGTCCTGCATCATCTCGTTAGTTCTGACTTGTCATTCAGGACACTGCTGAGGATTCCACAATAAGGTGGAGTGACTCTGCTGCCCCTACAGCATCCTTCCTTCCACCCCTCTAGCCCACACCGGTGGTGTATAATCATTATTATCGTCAGAGAGGGAAAGAGATAACAATGCTGAATCTTCCTCTGATGTGGTGGAGTCCAGCCTTGAACCTGGGACATACACATGGCAAAATAGCACACTTACTCAGTTTTGTTGGCCCACATGGCCATTATATACTAGCATCTGCCTGAGTAGGCTGAGGCAGTAGAGGTAGGTGACAAACTTCCCCAGGTGTTCCTAGCCTTCTATGTGCTGGAGCAATGTGGTGCCCAGGGCTTCTTACAGACATGTCAATTCTCCTTAGTTTACTACGAGTCTTCTTGTAGCAGCCCAGGAGGGCAGTGGCCTTTAGGAGCTCTGGAAGACTTGATTCCTTACCACGCCAGCTCCCATAGTGTCATAATAGGCTCCTCTCTTGACCCAAGAGGAGGTACTCCAGCATGGCCCCTACATTATGCTTTCTTTGCTTCTTAGAAGCAGGTAACAAAGCCTCCATCTGGCCCCTCCACTTCTTTCTTTGGTGAGCCATGTGCTGTCCGGTACTTAGTATACAGGTACAGCCGTTGGCACAAAGCTGCTACTGAGCGCACAGTAGTCTCTGCCAATACCATATAAGGGAAAAATGGGTGCTTGAATGAAAAAGAACCTGCTTACAGGTGTCAGCCAAGGGTGGTCCTAGCCATTGAGTCTCTGGGGGTTGTAGAATGATCTGTGCTCTACTTAAGTGTTGTGTTCAGTCAAGAATGGGCCTTTCCCCTCACTGATTCTCCTTTCACTTTTCTCATCAGTCACCTACAGGGCTCTGGGCTGCCTTTGGGTGGTGGCAGCATGCCATGTTCTGGTGTTATTTGCCTCTCTGGCATGAGAAGACAGAACTCTATCTCCCCAGCTCCCAAATCTGTGTCCTGAATATCAGGACAAACTGGTCTTGGGAGGAACTTGGTGACTTGGAAAAGTAAACTTTCTAGAGCAGTGGTTCCCAGTACTGTCACATCTAGTGCCTTTTCTTTTTTTCTTTTTAATGAAGATCATACTTAATTCTCCCTCTGTGATTCTAAGGTTCAGTTGGGGGGGTGAAATCACCTGCCCATACATACAAGGTCTAAAAACCAACAGAATGCTTAATTAGTATTGTAGAGGACAAAAAACAAGTCAGAAGTAATAGTCATTACTTATATTTTACTCATATGTAAAAGCTCAACACATAATCAGAAAATAAAATAAAGCAATTAGATGCTCGCACATGAGTACAATGAATAAATTGAATTTGAGATCAGCAGATACTCCATAGAAGTCTTGATTTGAGGAAACAGGTGTGCTTAAAAAATGTAATCCACAGAACCTTTTGACACGTTAGGAGTGGGGGCAGTAGCTTTTACTTCAGTGAGGATGTCCCATCAAGGATGAACACTGGTCAAGTGGAGAAAATAAGGAAGCATGGCATTTTTGTAAGAGCCAGGCTGCCTATGTCACAAGTGTCAGAAAATCAGTTCCCTGTATTAAGACATGGGGTTTGTGATAACAAGTATATTAGAAAACAGATCTTCTTCTCTCTCTCCCTCTGGTTGTTACTGTGCTTCACTGCTCCAGTAATGCTCAGGCATTTTCAGATAGGAAGACAGAGGCAGGAAAACAGTGGGAGTGAGGGAAAGCCCACAGCACTGAGCCTTTTCCTACTGCAGTGGGAGCTAGGTTCAAACCTGGGCTGCACAGATGGCAAAGCACCACCCCAGGGGAGACATCTTGCTGGCCTTCAGACATCCCATCTCTAAAACTCTCTCAAATCAAGTATTTTGGAGATTAATTGTTTACTAGTTTCCAGGATTAGAGGACAAATTAGAGAAAAGTTTATAAGGAAGTTAGGCTGGTGGGGTGAGATACATACCCCTAAGTATCAGAATATGAGAAATATGAAACTGGAAAAAAGTGCTATGTGCAAATTTTGGAATTTAAATTTCAATATGCTATAAACCTCTAAAAGTTTCTTTCTTTCTTCCTTCCTTTCTCTCTCCCTTTCTTTTTTTTTTTCCACCCAATAGTCTTGGTAAAATCACTGGTATTAAACACTTAGTAGGTTATTTATCTTTTTGTTCTTTTTGTCATTTCAAGAAGAAATAGCTAGAGAGGGATGGGGAGTGAGAGGGAGAGACACACATCACTGTTCCACCATCCCAGGAGCTTCCCCTGTGTTGTCCATGGTGCCCCATGAGGTGCTGGGGCTCAAACCTTGTCTCTGTGCATGGTAAGCCTTGCATCCTCTCAGGTAAGTGATCTTCTGTCCTCTCATTCGTGAATCTTTAATACTTTATTTTGACTTCAAATATAAAAGTTATATTTTCAAAATCCATGTTAAACGTTGACCTATGGAAGCATCAAATGCAGGCTAGTGTAAGTGTGGAGGGCTGGCAACTCAGACACAACAAGCATAGTTGTTAGTGGGGACATGATTTTCTAGAATTGTGAACAAGTCCTAATAGGAGCATATTTTAAACAGGGACAGCATGATATATATATATATATATATATATATATATATATATATATATATATATATATGTGTGTGTGTGTGTGTGTGTGTGTGTGTGTGTGTGTATATTTATATATATGTATATATATATATACTTTTTTTTTTTGGTCAATGGAAGGTAGATTTTACTTTTTTTCCCCTTAAATTTAATGTGTTGCAGAGACCTCATGCCAGTGTGATTCCAGCACTCATAGCAGGATTCCCCACCTAATTTAGGCTCAGAAAGAGACAGAAAGGGGAAGTAAGAGGAAGAGAGAAAAATCACATTGCATTGCCTCACCATTCATGAGGTCTATCCTTGGTGCCATGAAAGGTGCTCTCATGCGAGTGCCTAAGGAGTACAGGGAGAAGTGGGGGCCGGGTGGTGGTGTGCCTGGTTAAGTGCTCATGTTACCATGCTCAAGGTGTGTGTGTGTGGGGGGGGATGGGGCTCAAGTCCAAGTCCTCACTCAATGTGAAATGTGCACTCTCTCAGGTGACTATCTCCTGGTCCCAGGAGGTACATTTTAGAACTACTTCATTGTACTTTTTTTTCTTTTTTTTTTCTTTTAAAATTTTTTATTTAAGAAAGGATTAGTGAACAAAAGCATAAGGTAGGAGGGGTACAACTCCACACAATTCCCACCACCCATCCCCATAACCCACCCCCTCCCATGGTAGCTTTCCCATTCTCTATCCCTCTGGGAGCATGGACCCAGGGTCATTGAGGGTTGCAGAAGGTAGAAGGTCTGGCTTCTGTAATTGCTTCCCCGCTGAACATGGGCGTTGACTGGTCGGTCCATACCCCCAGTCTGCCTCTCTCTTTCCCTAGTAGGGTGTGTCTCTGGGGAAGCTGAGCTCCAGGACACATTGGTGGGGTCTTCAATCCAGGGAAGCCTAGCCAGCATCCTGGTGGCATCTGGAACCTGGTGATTGAAAAGAGAGTTAACATATGAAGCCAAACAAATTGTTGAGCAATCATGGATCCCAAGCTTGGAATAGTGGAGAGGAAGTGTTAGGGAGGTACTCACTGCAAACTCTAGTGTAATCCTGTTTTCAGGTATATATTTTGCAGTAGTTTATGGATACGTGTCAACATAAGCTCTCTCTCACAGAAACTGGTGTATATCTAGGTTATGGGACTTTGTTAGAAAGTGAACTACCTGAGATGAAATTAGAGTGTACTATAAAAGGAAAGGTCTCACCCGAGTAATGAAGCTGAAGGGTTGTCATTCCACACGTGAAGTCTCTGGATACAGTCTGAGGTGAAGCATGTTGAGATGGCAATCGTTGCTTTGGTTAGGTTGTGATCGGCAGATGCAATATTATTTGGTTTGGATTGGGAGATGCATACGGGAAAGTGGGCCCTATCCAAGGGTGCCAGGACTGAGGGAAGTAGGGGCTCTATAGTGAAGATGTGAGGTTCCTGCTGTCTTAGGGTTCAAAAAGACAATCAATAGTTAATATTATTATCACATTATTTGTTAATTGGGTTAACTTTGAAAAGTCCCTTTGTTATGGTTTGCTGTACAGTACTTTTTTTTCTTAACTGCTACCAGTATTATTGCTGTGGTTCAGTGCCTGCATAATAAATCCACCACTCCCAGCAACCATTTTTTTTCTCCTCCTCCTCCTCTTTCTCCTTCTTCTTCCTCTTCTCCTTCCTCCTCCTGTTCTTCTTTTTAATATATAAGACAGAAATTGAGAGGGGAAGGAGAGATAGAGAGAAGGAAGGAAACCAGCAGTCCTGCTTCACTACAGTGGCAACTGTGGACTTGAACCCAGGTCCTTATGTGATGTCTGTGCTCAACTGATATGCCACTCATGTGAGTTTTCTGATGTTCACACACATGCAGGACATACATCAATACACAGCTCTATCTCATAGGTTGCATGTCTTGTATCCTTGTCTCATTTCACAGCAGCCCTACAACACCCCACAGAGTCCCAGAGCACCTCCATTGAGAAGCACTGAGCTGCTTGTTCAAGTTTTGGACTAGGTTTGGTCCCTGCAGCTGACGTCCTGGAGTTTGGGAAAATAGAAAGGGGCAGGCTGCCCATACTGGCATGGCCATGCAAAGGTATGAGGTGGAGAAGCCAGCCCCACTGTGTCCGTAACCACCCCAGGTGCCAGGCAGAAGCCAGAAGTAACCTCATTTGAGGAGTAGACTTTAACCTCATTTGAGGAGCATGGGGACTCCCAGGGTGTGTGTACACCGCCCCTCCCCACACACACACACATAGCTTCTTTGACTCAAACAGCTCCAGGAAGGAATGCCAGGAAGGAGTTCTTCCATCACCTTAAATGGGACTCCTGCCTTTCTTCATTCTCTGTGCAGAAAAGTTTGAGAGAGGTCCCTTGTCCCTTCAGCCCCAGGAAACTGTTTCTGATGTCTATAGTTTCTCTGCCTCCTCCTCACCCAGGATAGGATGGGTGACACCTAACTTTGTATCTCATAGTACAAACTTTGTGTCTCAGACTGATCCACATTCATCACAAGAAGAGAGCCAGCTCTTTGCTAAGTAGGTTATTCACACATACACAAAGGACCAAATTCCTGGGAATCACAGCCCAGTCACCCCAGTTACAGAGCTACTTTGTGGATCACAAAGATGATTCTTCTACAATGGGAAGAAGTAGTGAGAATGTCTTATGACTTTCTGTTCTGTTGCTACCAGGCAATACCTACTTCCACGCTTAATTCCTGAGAGGGTGCCTCAGATAAACACCTAGAGCTTTCCCTAGTTCTGCCCTCAACCATGACAATAACGGCATCCTTCAGTACATCTTAGTTGAACCTGTTCCTACGTGCTTACTGCCACCATCATATACCTTGTTCTGGGTGTGACTTTGCAAGGGAAATGCGAGTCTGAGCTTGATGTGCTTCTCTGGGTTCCTTTGATTGATGATTACTGTTTGCCATGCTTCCCACTCTTATTATTTGGATAAATACCTCCCGCTTTGGAATTGTACTTGTCTTGCTTCACCCAGGCCACCCTGCAGCTTTTACATCATGTGAATCATTCACCTCTTACGTAACCATCACCAGGTAAACAGATTGCTTTTAATGTTGTATTGTCTTTCACATAAGTACAAAATTTTGATAACTACTCTAACAGGACAGAGAACAAAGACAGAAATGATATTTGGTTCCTGAATTCATGCTGAATTTGCTAAATGGCAAAAGGATTTAGGTTTTGCAGAGCGATTGAACTAAACTGAAATCCATGCTGTGTGGCTTCTTTTGGACTGCTCCCACAACAGTGAGTCACTGTCAAAGCTTTGTGTACTCTTTTTCCTTCCCCTCATTGTGAACAGTGAGTTGCAGAATCTCTAGCTATATATTGTCAACTGATCTTTGCATCATGAAAGAATTTTATGTTTTGTAAATCATGCTCACCATCCTTCTTCAGATCTGAAACAACGTTGAATTCATTGACTGTATATTTGTCCGATGTTATGACTCTTGAACTATCCAGTGCAAGATGGAAGGTGCTTTTCTAGACTTTTGCAGTTGTTGGAATAAGTGCTCCCCCCCCCCACTTTCTTCTGCATTATAACAAGGCTTGCATCAATTTAATTGCTCTGAAAAGTGTTTTGTTTATGTGGGGAATTTCATTTGCTTCAGTTCTCAGCCATGTTTTATTTTTGGTTATTTCTGTACTGATAATTGATAAGATACTCATTGCTTGGAATCATGATAACTGCATGCTGATCTAGAAATTATTCCTTTTGAAGAAGTACAGAAAGGGTGGAGGAGTTAGCTCTCAGCAGACCATGTGCTTCATTATGTGTCAAGCTCCTGGACTTGAGCTCAGGCATCAAATGGGAGCACCACACATACAGGAAGGGGGGGTGCTCACAGATGGCGGAGTGATGCTGAGGTGTCACTCCTCTTTCTATTTCTCTCTGAAGGTCATTCAAAGGTCACCCAGTGCTATTTCATATGCTCAAAGCCCTGGTTTTATTTCCAGGTGCCATATTAAAAAAAAATGCAGGGCAGTGGGAGGAGGACTCTTAGCTAAGAGTCAGGATACCTGACATTGTGGAATTCTTAGGTATTCTTATTCTGGAGAAATTGTCAGTCTAAAAATGGTTAGGTATTTTGTGATCTTTGTGCAGTATCTTGATTGGGCTTATGACAAAGGGTAATTGAGGCTAACTCGAAATTGTCGGCTTTTCTCTTTTGAGAAGAATTTTGAGTTTTATCTCAGATTAACACAAAACAAAACTTCATCAAGAGCTATTCTGGGACCAGAAGGGGTTCACTTGGATAGTGTGCTGCTTTGCCATGCATGCTACCTAGGTTTGAGTATGACTCCCACCACATTGAAGGGAGCTTTGGTACCGTGATCTGTTTCACTCTTTCTGGCTTCCTCTACCTTAAAAAAAAAAATATGCTGTTGATCCAAATTTATAGTGAGGAAACTCATGAATAAGAAGCAAAAACAAATTAAATGTTCTTGACTTATCGTCTTAAAACAAAAGGAAAATGCAGATACCTTGGCCAGGTAGAGGCACTTTTTACATGAGGTTCAGAGCTGGTTACTAAGAACTAGTTTACTAAAATTTGATTATGAAGAAAGTATGATTATGAGAAAATGCTGATCAATTTTTTGTTGCATTTAAAATAAACCTTGTGGGAAGACTGGTTCGGAAGGCTTTTTAGTGGTTGACAAAATGTGGTTTGGATAGTCTCTTGATAAATTGCTTGTCAGTGTTGACCATATTTGCTGTTAGCATAGAATGTCGATGCCTGAATCGATTATCTAATCCGATGACAGAAAAGGAACAAATGCTGGTGAGTTAGGAAAATACTTGAAACTTGATATTTGGTAGTCATGAAAACTGCAGAAATTGACTTTATTTAGCCTGAAGAGTTATTTTCAGAATAGATCAGTAACACTAAATGAGTATCAGGCCATAGAAGTAAATGACTGTGAATTAGCAAAGCTAGCGAGGAAACAGAATAAAGCTAGAAGTGTTGCAGTCTTACAATCATACGGTCTTTTGGTATTTGCGTCATTGCTTAAAGGTGGCACATGATAATGACGCATGCTGTTTAGAAGCTCAGTCTCCTGTGCATCTCAGCCTCAATCCAACTACCTCCATAACTTTAAGGCTAAGTATTAAGTTGACAGAAAAGTCATCACATGTTTAAAACTCATGACTTTTCCAAGGACCCAATATTATAATTGTTCTCAATATTTTCAATTCTTGTGATTGCCCAAGAATGGTAGGTGGTCACCAATTTCAGTGAAGGGAAGGAAAGAGGGCTAGGCATTGAGGTTTTGTAGGGAAGATTTATTAGAAGTAGAGTAGCTCTCCTCGGAGGGAAGGGACAGGAGGGAAGGGACAGGAGGGAAGGGACAGGAGGGAAGATGAAGAGGTGCTTGCCTTCACAAAGAAACAGAAGGGGTCCTTGGGTGAGCTGCCCATACTAGGCAGACGTTCTATTGTCTCTTCAGTCCAGATGGAGCTTTTGCAGGCTGCACCTATATTCACTAGGTCAGCTCCTTGCATGGGCCCTTTGAACGCTGTATGGAAAGCCTGTCCTCTGTACAATGGTATGTGTGGCAACTTCTGTACCTTCTGATCTCTAATACAGTTCCTTTTGATGATCTGGAAACCAAAGAACTTTTGGTCTTCTGCCTGGGACCCCTGCAGCCACTATCCCTTTCTGTCTCATAATCTCTATGAACATGGCAAAAGGAAGGCTTATGGAACCTAGGTTATAAAGAATGTGACAAGATCTGGTGACTAGAGTTTATCCTATTTCCCCTGGCTCCTATGAAAGTACCCTCTCATATTATTCCGTGCCTGGATAGGATTCAGATCACTTTTTTAGCCTGATCTACTGAACATGCGGTTCCCCTGGTGCTCCTACTGTCAATGGATAGTACTCTTAAAATGAGGCCATGTGTACAAGTCTAGAAGGCCCTTTCAGCGACCTTCTGTACCTTTAAGGTTTCCCTTCTGAATGTCTCTTGAATCTGCTTGCTTCTCTTCATCTCCACCACAGCTACCTAGTTGGATGATTTCAAAAACTCAGACAACTTCTTCATATCATTTCTGTCTCTCTTTCACTCCTCCACTGTAGTAATCTTTACTAAAATGATTCTAATTTTACTGTCTCTCTGCTAGAAATCTTTTACTGGTGAAATTAAAGATGACTCTGTTATGTGGTGCCACAGAAAGCCAAATATTGCCACACTGGCTTTTGCAATTGGAGGTAGAAGTTATCAACTCAAATCAGTCTCCCTGTCCTCTAGGAGTCTGCTTTTGGACAGGTTAAGTTAAGGATAACTGGATTTGGGGGCAAACAAGGGGGGCCCTAGGTGTTCATATTTTTCTTCTTTCAGTACTACCTCAAACAAAGCCTATAGTCAATGATAACTATTACTTTTATTTATTATTTTTAATAGAAACAAAAACAGAGAGAGAAGGAAGGTAGAGAGGAAGAGAGAGAGCGAGTCAGAGAGTTGCCTGCAATACTGCCTTGTAACTCATGAAGCTTTTCTCCTGCAAATGGAGACTGGGGTCTTGAACCCTGCCCTAGGGCTCATTTGGTTGTTATACCCTCCAGCTCCAACATTATTTTTCCTTTTTATTTTTTAAAATTATTATTATTATTATTATTATTTTCCCTCCAGGGTTATTGCCTACATTAGAAATCCACTGCTCCCGTGGCTGTTTTTTCGATTTTTTTGGATAGGACAGAGAGAAATTGAGAAAAGGAGGGGAAGACAGGGAGAAAGAAAGATAAGACACCTGCAGACCTACTTCACTGCTTTTAAAGCAACATCCCTATAAGCGGGGAGCTGGGGCCTAGAACCGAGATCCTTGCCCAGGTCCTTAGCACTATGTGTGCTTAAGTTGATGCACCACCACCAGCCCCCCCCCCCCCCATTATTTTTAAAGAGAATAGGTATGTGGGAATGAAGGAGGTAAGAGTGTTTGAGTTTCCAATAATTGTGCTTTTGCTTTTAAACTCTTGATTTATAATCCTAACTGCTGGAGTTAAATTCATTCTGATTTTATTTGCATCTGGCCACCTCTTCCCAGAGCTATTTCAGATAGCCTAGACCTATTGTGGGCCTGGTCACAATAGCCACTGTAGTAGCCTGGAAAAAAAAAAGGTCCTTCAAAACATGCTCATGTTCCAGTCTGAGTGCTACTTTATAAAACAAAAAAGGGGAGTCTTTGTGATTAAGGTAAAGATTTTTTGAAAGGAGGTGGTTATCCTGGATTACCAGGGTAGCTAGCTAACCCACAAAAATTAGCTGAATGCAATCAGCATCTCCTCAACGGGAGATTTTTCATTCACATTGCAAAGTGGTATGAACATGCAACAGAGTGACTAGGACCTTGGCTCAGCAAGGAGAGTGCATGCTTTGCATACACAAGGCCCAGGGTTTAATTCCTGCCATCTCGGGATTCCTGTCTCTTTCATTAAACACATCTTTTTTTTAAATTTATTTCTTTATTGGGGAATTAATGTTTTACATTCATCAGTAAGTACAATAATTTGTACATGCATAACATTCCCCAGTTTCCCATTTAACAATACAACCCCCACTATGTCATTTATCATCCTTCATGGACCTGTATTCTCCCCACCCACCCACCCCAGAGTCTTTTACTTTGGTGCAATACGCCAATTCCATTTCAGGTTCTACTTGTGTTTTCTTTTCTGCTTGAGAGTGAGATCATCCCATATTCATCCTTCTGTTTCTGACTTATTTCACTCAACATGATTTTTTCAAGGTCCATCCAAGATCGGCTGAAAACGGTGAAGTCACCATTTTTTACAGCTGAGTAGTATTCCATTGTGTATATAGACCACAACTTGCTCAGCCACTTATCTGTTGTTGGACACCTGGGTTGCTTCCAGGTTTTGGATATTACAAATTGTGCTGCCAAGAACATATGTGTACACAGATCTTTTTGGATGGATGTGTTGGGTTCCTTAGGATATATCCCCAGGAGAGGAATTGCAGGGTCGTAGGGTAGGTCCATTTCTAGCCTTCTGAGAGTTCTCCAGACTGTTCTCCACAGAAGTTGGACCAATTTGCATTCCCACCAGCAGTGTAGGAGGGTTCCTTTGACCCCACACCCTCTCCAGCATTTGCTGCTGTTACCTTTTCTGATGTATGACATTCTCACAGGAGTGAAGTGATATTTCATTGTTGTCTTTATTTGCATTTCTCTGACAGTCAGAGACTTGGAGCATTCTTTCATGTGTTTCTCAGCCTTTTGGATCTCTTCTGTGGTGAATATTCTGCCCAAGTCCTCCCCCCATTTTTGGATGGGGTTATTTGTTGTCTTGTTTTTGATTCTGGCAAGCTCTTTATATATGTTGGTTATTAAACTCTTATCTGATGTATGGCATGTAAAGATCTTCTCCCATTCTGTGAGGGGTCTCTTGGTTTGGGTAGTGGTTTCTTTTGCTGTGAAGAAGCTTTTTAATTTGATATAGTCCCATAGGTTTATACTTGCCTTAGTTTTCTTTGTAATTGCATTCGTTTCATTGAAAATGTTTTTAAAATTTATGTGGAAAAGTGTTCTGCCAATATTTTCCTCTAAGTGTTTGATAGTTTGTGGTCTAACATCCAAGTCCTTGATCCACTTGTAATTTACTTTTGTATTTGGTGAAATACAGTGATTCAGTTTCATTCTTCTGCATGTTTCAACCCATTGTTTCCAACACCATTTGTTGAAGAGACTCTGCTTTCCTCATTGAATAGTCTGGGCACCTTTGTCAATGATTAGATGTCCATAGGTGTGGGGCCTCATTTCTGGGCTCTCAATTCTATTGCACTGGTCAGTGTGTCTATTCATGTTCCAGTACCAAGCAGTTTTGATGACAGCAGCCCTATAATATAGTTTGAGATCTGGGACTGTGATGCCTCCGGTTCTGTTCTTTTTTCTCAAGATTGTTTTGGCAATTCTAGGTCTTTTCTGGTTCCAGATAAACATTTGTAGCATTTTTTCTATTCTCCTAAAAAATGTGGTTGGGATCTTGATGGGGATAGCATTAAATTTGTAGATGGCTCTGGGTAATATATTCATGTTGATGATGTTAATTCTTCCAACCCATGAACATGGAATATCTTTCCACTTCTTTGTGTCTTTTTCAATTTCTTTGAGTAGTGACTCATAATTTTCAGTATACAAGTCTTTCACTTCCTTGGTTAGATTTACTCCTACATATTTTATTGTTTTTGTTGCTATAGTAAAAGGAATTGATTTCTGGATTTCAATTTCTTCTAACTTAGTGTTTGCATAGAGGAATGCCACTGACTTTTGAATGTTAATTTTATAGCCTGACACCTTACTGTATTGCCTGATGATTTCCAAAAGCTTCTTGCTGGATTCTTTAGGTTTTTCCATGTATACTATCATGCCATCAGCAAATAAGGAGAGTTTGACTTCTTCTCTTTCAATCTGTATCCCTTTAATTCCTTGCTCCTGCCTGATTGCTATGGCAAGAACTTCCAACACTATGTTGAATAGTAATGGTGATAGTGGGCAGCCCTGTCTAGTACCTGATCTGAGGGGAAATGCTTCCAGTTTTTCACCATTGAGTATGATGTTGGCTGTAGGTTTGCTATATATAGACACCACTAGCTTCAGGAATTTTCCATCTATTCCTATTTTTTGTAGTGTTTTGATCATAAAGGGATGTTGGATTTTGTCAAAGCTCTCTCTGCATCTATTGATATGACCATGTGGTTTTTGGTCTTGCTTTTGTTGATGTGGTGGATCACATTGATTGATTTACGTATATTAAACCAACCTTGCATGCCTGGGATAAACCCCACTTGGTCATGATGAACAATCTTTTTGATATACTGCTGTATCTGGTTGGCTAGAATTTTGTTTAATATTTTCGCATCTATGTTCATCAGAGATATTGGTCTGTAGTTTTCTTTTTTGGTTGTGTCCCTGTCTGCTTTTGGTATCAGGGTGATGTTGGCTTCATAGAAGCTGGCAGGGAGTATTCCAGTGTCTTCAGTCTTCTGGAAGATTTTTAAAAGTAGAGGTATTAGTTCTTGTTTGAAGGTTTTATAGAATTCATTTGTAAAACCATCTGGTCCAGGACTTTTATTTTTGGGGAGATTTTTGATAACTTTCAATTTCATTAGCTGTGATGGGCCTGTTAATGTTATCCACTTCCTCTTTACTTAGTTTTGGAAGTTGGTAGGTATCTAGGAAATCGTCCATTTCTTCCAGGTTCTCTAGCTTGGTGGCATATAGTTGTTCATAGAAGCCTTGCATGATATGTTGAATTTCTGCAGTGTCTGTTGTGATATCTCCTCTTTCATTTACGATCCGATTTATTTGGGTCTTCTCCCTTTTTTGTTTTGTGAGTCTGGCTAAAGTTTGTCAATTTTGTTTACTCTTTCAAAGAACCAACATTGACTTTCGTTCATCTTTTGTATGGTTTTCCTATTCTCAATGTTATTTATTTCTGCCCTAACTTTAGTGATTTCTGACCTTCTCATTGCTTTAGGGTTCCTTTGTTGTTCTTCTTCTAGGTCTTTAAGATGTACAATCAGGCTGTTTATTTGTGCTTTTTCTTGTTTCCTAATGTGTGCTTGTATAGCTATGAACTTCCCTCTTAGGACTGCTTTAGCTGTGTCCCAAATATTTTGATAGCTTGTGTCTTCATTTTCATTGAACTCTCGAAACATTTTGATTTCTTCCTTGATTTCCTCTTTGACCCAGAAGTTGTTAAGAAGTGTACTGTTGAGCTTTCACATTTTGGGACTGTTACTAATCTTTTGTTGATTGTTAAGTGTTAGTTTAATTCCACTGTGGTCTGAGAAGATGCTTGGGATGATTTCAATGCTCTTGAATTGGCTGATGCTGTCTTTGTGGCCTAACATATGGTCCATCCTTGAGAATGACCCATGTGGATTTGAGTAAAATGTGTATACCAGTTTCTTGGGATGAATGACTCTGAAAATGTCCAATATTTCTAGTTTATCTATCTCTTCTTTTAGCTCCCTTATGTGTTTATTGATTTTCTGCCTGGATGATCTTTCAAGTTTAGAGAGTGAGGTGTTGAAGTCTCCTACTATGATTGTGTTACTATTAATATATTGCTGTAGCTCTTTCAGTAGAAGTTTGATGTATTTAGATAGCTTCTCATTGGGTGCATAGATGTTAATAATTGTTAAGTCCTCTTGATTGACTGATTCTCTGAGCATTAAGTAGTGTCCGTTCCTATCTTTTTTAATCTTATCTATTTTAAAGTCTATCATGTCAGATATGAGAATAGCTGTTCCTGCCCTTTTTTATGGGCCATTGGCTTGTATGATAGTTTTCCATACTTTAACATTAAAGTCTGTGTTTGTCTTGTTGAGTTAGGTGGGTTTCCTGTAGACAGCATATTGTTGGGTTGTGTTTTCTGATCCATCTTCCTACTTTGTGTCTTTTAATAGGTGAATTCAGGCCATTGACATTTATTGATATCAAAGATTGAAGATATTTTAACGCCATTCTTGTAGAGTTTTAGAGTGTTTTGATATATGTCCTATTTGTGGTGGCCTGATTGTTTATAGGAGACCTTTCAGAACTTCTTTCAGGGCAGGCTTGGTGATAGTTGATTCCTTCAGCTGTTGCTTGTCTGAGAAGGTTTTGATGCCTCCATCTAGTCTGAATGACAGTCTAGCAGGATATAGTATTCTTGGCTGAAAGCCTTTCTCATTGAGCACTCGATAGATATCTTGCCATTCTCTTCTGGCCTGTAGTATTTGTATGGAGAAGTCTGCTGCTAATCTTATGGGTTTTCCTTTGTAGGTGACTCTTTGTTTTTCTCTTGCAGCCTTTAGGATCCTTTCTTTATCCTTACTCGTTTCCATTCTAAGTATGATATGTCTTGGTGTCTTTAGGTCTGGGTTAATTCTGTTTGGGACCCTCTGGGCTTCTTGAATCTTTATGTCTTTGATGTTGTGTAGACTAGAGAACTTTTCAGCTATTATGGCCTGGAAAATGCTTTCTTCCTCTCCTTCTCTTTCTTCCTCTGGTATGCCAATAATGCGTATATTGTTTCTTTTGAAGTCATCCCATAGGACTCTGTTGTTGTTTTCAGCATCTATTAATCTCTTTTTGAGATCTCTTACTTCTTTTTTAGTTGTCTCTAATTCATCCTCAATCTTGCTAATTCTGTCTTCAGCCTCATAGATTCTATTCTCTCTGCCCTCTACTGTTTTCTGGAGTTCATCTGTTTTGTTGCTCTGCTCTGATACTGTTATAGCTTGTTCAGCTAGCTGCATTCTTAGCTCAGCGATTTCAGCTTTCAGCTCTCTAATAACCATGAGATAATTAGTATTTTCTTCCATATTCTCATTTATTGTTCCTGTATTTCTGATTATAATTTTTTCAAATTCTTTACTCACTCCTGTTATTATTTCCTTAGCTAATGTTTGGATGTTGAACTCATTATTTTGTGCTTCACCCTCTGGAGGACTTTTAGCTGGGCTCTTGTTCTGGTTCGATTCCCCAATATTTCTTCTTGTTTTTTTAACCATTTTATATATTATGTTATGAGTTCCCTTTATCAGTACTTTTCAAATTATTGATCACTATTGCCTGGATTGACTTGTGTCTAAGTAAGTTAATTAAAGGGTTTACAATGGTGGAAGTTAACAGTTGTTTCAATAGTATTTAAATCTCTGTGTTGGAGCTCAGTGGTTTAAAAGCCTCTTTTTTTTTTCTTCCCTGTAGGCTATGGGAGCCTGAGGGCTTTTAAACTATCAGTAGGCTTCAGCTTAATCACTGACTCCTGACCAAGAGATAAAGCAGGGTGTGGCAGAGATAATCCAGTGGTTATGCAAAGAGACTTTCACAGCTCCTCAGCTATGCCACAGAGGTATAGGTCTTCTCCTGAGTTTCCTGGTTAGATCTCTGTCCCCTGGTGTCCCTCCCTGTCGCTGCTCCAGATTCTGAGGATAGTAGCAATGGAGACTCAGAGTTGCACTTGGTGAATCTCTGGGGAGTCCTCTCCTCCCTTAAGCTATCCCCTTCTTGGTGGAGCAGACTGGAGGTGGTGTCTCAACTGATAAACTGCTGAACTGTTAGCAGTCACTTAATCTCTCCTAAGACTCCTCTCTCCTCTCTGTCACCAGCCACACGTGTTTGTACTCACCAGTGATTTACTGGGTTCCTGTGGTCATTCTAGTCCTGTCTTGTTTTGGTCCCGGGAGGTCTCCTTTGGTATTCCTAGTTGATCCGGGAGAGACTAAATACATCTTTTAAAACACTTAATTTTTTATTGCTGCTGTGGTATTGTGCTCATGTAGTTCTACTACTCTAGGTGACTTGAGAGACAGAGGAGAGGCACCATAGTATAACAATCACTCACTATACTCATGAAGCTTCCTCTCCCTTACATGGTGTTCTGATGTGAGGACCAGGGCCTTGAACCTTGGGCATGTTCTCTTGGGTGAGCTGTCTCCTGACCCCTCAAAAACTTAAAAAGAATGAGAAAGAAAGTGCGAGAGATGAAGAGACTTGAAGGTGTTGGCACTGAAAGTTGGAGTGATGGAAACCATAGACCCAGGAATGTAGGTGGTCCTGAGAAAGCTGAAATAGTTAAGGATTCGATTCTTCCTTAATGAGAGCCTAACCTTGCCAACCCTTAGATTTCATCCCTGCAAAAGTCAAAGTCATTACAGACTTTTGGCCTCCAGAACGGGGAGAGAATAAATGTCTATTGTGTTAAGCCATCAGTTTTTTGGCAATTCATTGCAATAGCCACAGGAAGCTACTACATACCCCTTATTCTCTCGGCACCGGGACCAGAACCTTTGAGAGGCTCTCTGTGGCAAGCTCCAGTTGGGTTCTGCTCAGTTTGTCCCTTGGCCATCTTCTGTTATATCTCTTCTTCTTCTTTATATTGTAAAATAATTTTGTCCTGTTCACTCAAGGCTACGGCTTTACAAAGCTAATCAACTTGTGTTCTCAGGTTCCTAGCTTCTCTTTATATGGTAGGATGTGTATAAGTATGTACAAATGTACAAGCATAATACCTTTATGTTGTAATTTTGGTGATAATAAATCTATACCAATGGTCATTTTATTCACTTTCTGTCTAGTGCTACATTAATAGCACTAAAGTTGCTTGTTTCTAACGTTCATCGATTGGTTTAATAGTATTAATAGTCTTATTAATAATACAGCTTATACTTAAGTTGCCCCTGTCTGTGGAATGAGTGATTATATATACAAGTTGCTAGCTTTTCGGCTTACAAACAACCAGTATATCATAGATGTGTATAGCCGTCAGTGACCAGTCCCAATTTTGCGACAGTCACAGCTCATTTCTTATTCATTCCCCTCAGCAACAAGTACATAAGTACATACGTCCTGCTATTGCTCCTTTGTCACCTGGTGATCAGTGCACATATATATATATTTTTTTACAAAAATTCACAGTTGAAAGATGAAAGTACAGTTGGAAGTAAACTTAGAGTAAAGTGGAAATTGAGTTATAAAAGGAGCAGCTGACAGGGAAGCGTCAGCCCACCTCTATGGACGAGACCACAAGTGCAGCCATTAGCCCCGTGGAGGCAGTCTTCTCGACTTTGTCAGAAGGAAGAGCTGGTTGTGAGACAGACGGAGAGGGAGGGAAAACTGGCAAAAAGTCACATTAGAAAAAGTCGTAGAGCTATTTTACACCATTGAAAGCATGTAGGCTAAAATAATTTGAAGTAGATCTAGGCTTAGTAACAAGTATGAAAGTTGACCAAGGAGTGGTACAGATACAGTACTTGAATGATGAGAAGAAAGCACTTTTTAGGGGGCCAGGTGCTGGCACCCCCAAGCAGTTTTGTTATTGCTGCCAGGGTTTCACCATACTGGGCTGGCTTTTTCAGATATGATTACATAGATAGACAAGATGAGATGGATTAGACAGACAGATGTCACAGCAGGAAGCACCTTCTAATGCAGTGGAGTGCAGTCTCAGACTTGGATGATGCAAACGACAAAGCAGTATCACTGGCCAGGCAGGCCATCTTGTCTACGCTACTCACCACAAAATGCTCACAGAAAGTGAAGCACTTTAGTGTCAGCGTTTCTGATATTTTAATGTTTTCATATTGTTTCGCTTCTCTGTTTATAGCTCTATTTTCTATTTTCAAATCATTCCTTTTTTAAAACTTATTTACTTATTTATTTCCCCTTTTGTTGCCCTTGTTGTTTTTTATTATTGTTGTAGTTATTGATGTCATCATTGTTAGATAGGACAGAGAGAAATGGAGAGAGGAGGGGAAGACGGGGAAAGAAAGATAGACACCTGCAGACTTGCTTCATCGCTTGTGAAGTGACTCCCCTGCAGGTGGGGTGTCAGGGGCTCAAACCAGTATCCTTACACTGGTCCTTGTGCTTTGTGCCATGTACTCAGCTGCCTCCCAAATCCATTTATTTTTGTTTTTACTTTTACGGAGGAAGAAAGAGCTAGAGAAAGGAGGCAATACAGCACAGTTCCTCCACCCCTAGAGCTCCTCCTGGTGCTGCCCATGTGGTGAGAGACTTGAGCTCAGGTGAGGTAAGTAAGATGCATGTTCTCATGCCACTATGTGTTGACTTTATATCCTGCCATTTTTGTCAAATATGTGAACAGTTATTTCGTAGTGTTCTAAGAGTTTTTACATAAAAGATCATGCTATTTTGGAATAAAGGTCATTTTACTTCTTTGTGTCTTAGATGTCTTCCAGTAATATGTTGAATATAAGTGATTATAGTAGACACCCATGTCTTAGTGGAAAAACTTTCAGTCTTTCACTGTTTGCTTAGTGTTTTAATCATTTTTAAAGATCACAGGACAATTGTATTTTTTTTCCATTTGTCATTAAAAACACTTTCTTGATTTCATCTTGTATGGTCCACATGACCATGTAAAACCAATACTGCCTGCACTCCCTAATAAAATACTGCACTCACTGAACTGTGTTCCTTGAAATAAAAAAGAAACACTGATTTTCTCATTATCATATGCCCAGTATGTTACATAATGTCTGGCATATAGTAAGTGCTCAATCAGTAAATGATACGTGGTCTTTTCTTTCAAAGATGCATGACTTCTTTAGGTATTACCCACTCTTCAAATGTGTTGTTCCCTAGATTTATTGGGGTGATGGAAAATGATGCAGAAGTGTCAGATAATTAGCCTCACTAGAAGGATTATAGAAGCCTACTGCTAGCTCCTATTTTTTAAAAAGAGATTGCTATCTAATATCTTGTGACATGTTCATTACATATTGCAATACCTAATATTATCCATTTAGCACTCAGCCTGACTACAATCCCTTTTGAAACACAAAGTTCTGTTTAAATATATGATGATAGGAAAGTGTACTTGACAGCAGGATTGCTATTGTGAACTCAAAAGTGCTTCAAATAGATCATAAAAGGACCATGGCATTTTGCTTTGACATACAGTGCTGGAAGGCAGATACCACAGATAAGGTCAAGAGAAAAGGTATTTTACTTTGAGTCCTTCAGGCTACCTAGTGAGAGTTCCCTGCAGGTGGGGCCTCAACTCGGAGTCAATGAAACTACAACAGAAAGTCACATTTGCTATATTACATACCCATGTTCTTTGAATAGTCGAATGTGTGTGTAGTGATGATATTTAGCTCTAACAGTTCCATGCCAGATTTGGTAGAAAAATATTTGCTTAAAATTAGATCCTCATTTTCATTTATAAATTGACTGCCTACTGTGTTTCACTCATCAATGAAGATGTAGAAAAGAAAAGAAAAGATAAGAAAAGAAAAGAAACAAAAAAGACGATTAAAAATTACTCCATGCCTTCATAGAACCAGCCTGGTAAGGGAGATGTGTCCATGCAACATCCAGTTTAAGTGGACTCACATCATACAAAAAGGAAATCAGAGTCCTATTCTAACAAAATACTGCCTGTGCCTTAAACAACAGCAGTTTATTTCCTCACAGTTCTGGGAGATAGGAAGTTCAAGATCAGGGTCAGGTTTTGGAGAGCACATTCTTTGTGGCTTGCAGGTGGCTGTCTTCTCACTGTGTTCTTACATGGCCTATTCATGGCATACACCCTCCCCCCAGATTGATTTCTCTCTTTCTTATATATATTTTAAAAAATCATATCAGTACACACATGTTTCTGACCTCATTTAACCCTTGCCTCCAAAAGCCCTACTCTAAACGCAGTTATTGGGGGTGTGGGTGGGAGTAGGGGAGCAGCAAGACAGGAGATGCAGTTCAGACCTTAGCACGTGATCACCAAATCTTACTGAAGAGTTACACTGTCTCTGACACTGCTGCATGCACTCACTCAGTCCTCTGTCTGACCCGTGAGATACTACTGTTCTTCTCTATTTTACAAAGGAAGAGGCTTTAATAATGACCCTGGGACCATAATCCTAGAGGGATAAAGAATAGGAAAGCTATCAGGGCAGGGAATGGGATACAGAGTTCTGATCGTGGGAATTGTGTGGAGCTGTACCCTCTTATCCTATGTTTTTTGTCAGTGTTTCCTTTTTATAAATAAAAATAAAAAAATAATTTAAGGTGCCAAGTTAAAAAAAAAGGCTTATCAATCCCCCACATTTGGTACAGAACCAGGACTGAATCCAGGTGCTATTAGAAAGAATTGAGGGTGGGAGTTGGACAGTAGCACAGCGGGTTAAGCCCAGGTGGCACAAAGCACAAGGACCGGCGGTGTAAGTATCCTGGTTCGAGCCCCCAGCTCCCCACCTGCAGGGAAGTCGCATCACAAGTGTGAAGCAGGTCTGCAAGTGTCTTATCTTTCTTTCCCCCTCTCTGTCTTCCCCTCCTCTCTCCATTTCTCTCTGTTCTATCCAATAACAATGACATCAGTAACAACAAGAGTAAAAAAACAACAAGGGCAACAAAAGGGAAAATAAATATATTAAGAAAAAAGAAAGAATTGAGGGAATGTCAGATGAGGTGCTTTAAGGGTAAGTAGTCAAGTCATCTGGTGGGATCCGGGCTGAGGTGCAGCCACTCACAGCAGACGTGTTGTGTTCAGTGTCAAGCTGCTTCCTAGCTACACACTGAGATGTTTGAAAGGAGTGATGCATAGCTGAGGTGGTGAGTTATTTAAAAGTAACTACATAAATCATATTTATGTAGTTACTTTTAAATAAGAAAGAAATCATGGGAGGCTGGGCAGTGGTGCAACGGGTTAAGAGCACATGGCATGAAGTGTAAGGACCCTGGGTCTCCACCTTCTTCTAGCGTTTGCCCTTCTTCTGTAGCCACTCAACAGCGTCAGATTGAGCCTGATGTAAAGTTTCGAGACTTCCTTTGAATCTGGAGAGGTGGCAGTCGTTGACTATGTGGGTCATAGTCTGTCTGGAGCCGCAGGGGCAATTCGGGTCGTCTCTGGCTCCCCAGCGATGGAACATAGCGGCGCACTGGCCATGGCCTGTTCGATAGCGATTGAGGAGGGCCCAATCATAACGTGCTAGGTCAAAGCCGGGCTGATGCCTGCAGGGGTCTGTGATGAGGTGTTTGTTCTTTACCTCAGCTGACTGCCAGCTCTGTTTCCAAGAGACTGGAACAGAGAAGTTCAGTGTAGGCGTAGGGGACCAGATTGGGTGACGAGACGTCAAGCGTTGGACAGGGTGGGTGAAGATATCCGCGTATATTGGCAGGTCCGGTCGAGCGTAGACATGGGAAATGAACTTAGATGATGCCGCATCCCGACGAATATCTGGTGGGGCGATGTTGCTAAGAACTGGCAGCCATGGAACCAGGGTGGAATGGATGGTTCCAGAAATTATCCTCATGGAGGAATATAATTTGGAATCGACCAAGTGGACATGGGGGCTACGGAACCATACTGGGACACAGTATTCTGCAGTGGAATAGCATAGTGCCAGACATGATGATCGTAGTGTGGAAGCGCTTGCGCCCCATGAGGAGCTGGCCAGTCTTGCAATGATGTTATTCCTCGCGCCCACCTTTGCTGCAGTTTTTATGAGATGTTTGTGAAATGACAGAGTGCGATCGAGAGTAACGCCAAGATAGACTGGCTGGGCTTCATGCCGGATTCTCGTACCGCCAAGCTGCACATTAAGCTCACGTGAGGCCAAGGCATGGTGTAGATGGAAAACAGATGACACTGTTTTTGCAGTGCTAGGGATTAGTCGCCATTTTTTACAGTAATCAGATATCAGAGACATGTCTTTCGTGAGTGTTTCCTCGAGGATGTCGAACTTGGATGCCTGAGTTGCACAGCATATGTCATCGGCGTAGATGAACTTCCTTGAAGAAGTTTCTGGGAGGTCATTGATGTAAATATTAAATAGCATAGGAGCCAGAACAGAGCCCTGGGGGAGGCCACTTGAGACAAGTCTCCATCTGCTAGACTTGTCACCCCACCTGAAGGGGGGGGGGTCACTCCACAAGTAGTGAAGCAGGTCTGCAGGTGTCTATCTTTCTCTCCCCCTCTGTCTTCTTCTTCTCTCTCCATTTCTCTGTCCTATTCAACAACAATGACAACAACAATAATAATAATCACAACGATAAACAACAAGGGCAACAAAAGGAAAAAAATAGCCTCTGGGAGCAGTGGATTTGTAGTGTAGGCACAGAGCCCCAATAACCCTGGAGGTAAAAAGAATGGAAGGAGGGAAGGGAGGAAGGAAGGAAGGAAGGAAGGAAGGAAGGAAGGAAGGAAGGAAGGAAGGAAGGGAAAAAGGAAGGCAATGTTTCCTTTACAAATTGCCATCAATTGGGAAATGTTACTCTTAGGAGAGAAATGTATGTGGTATGTGGATATTGAAAGGGAACTTGAAGTAGCTAGGTGAATTAGAAACCTCATCACTATTGCTAGACTACTTGTGATTATTTAACTTGGTATTAAAGGCAGGAACACCCATTAAACATTCTGTTCTGACTTTTGATGCAGGGCCAAGGCCTTTCCTTTGTGAGTTTGATGATGGATTTTCAGTTGGCTTTCTTTCTTGCCTGAACCACACCTAATACACATTCCTGTGATTTTCAGTACCAGGGTCTTTAAAGTGGAACCAGAGTTTGAAGTTAACTTGTAAAGCAATCTGGGTGGAAATTTTTCTTTTTGTGGTACAGTGTATCCTTTTCACTAATCCTAAAGAAACAAAGTGGGGGGGGGGCTGGGTGGTGGCATACCAGGTTAAGTGTACATAGTGTGAAGTGTAAGGACTCACACAAGGGATCTGGATTCAAGTCCCTGGCTCCCCACCTACAAGGGGGAGCTTCACAAGTGGTGAAGCAGGTTTTTCAGGTGTCTGCCTTTCTCCCTCATTATCTCTCACTCCTTTCTCAATTTCTCTCTGTCATATACAAAATAATAATATATAAAAAAGAGAAAGGAAGGAAGAAAGAAAAGAAAGAAAGAAAGAAAGAAAGGAAAAAATAAAAAAAGTCCTCCAGGAGTAGTGAATCCATAGTACCATCACCGAGCTCCTGTGATAACCCTGAAGGCAATAAAAAAAAAAAAGAAATTTGAAGTCATATGCCTGCGTCTATCTTTTAAAGCATTTGATTTTTTTCATATAAATAGTACCATTTTACCAAAATTTCTTGACTCACATAGTAAACAGTGAACTATATAATTAAAATAAAGTCAACTGGCAAAAATATGTCTGGGGACGATTACAGGGACTGGCAGTAAGCACAGGAGGAGACTTCATTAGCTCCAGCTCTGGGCTTCTATAGCAGAAAGTCAGCTATTTCTTTCCCTCTAGTGCAGGTCAGTCTAGAAATTTAGGGGAGAGAATTGACTTTCTACTCTGTGTGCATGTATGCATTCAAAATGACAATCACAGACATTAGTCTGACAGTACTCTCTTTTTCTTGGCTACATCCTCAGTTTCTGATTATGCTTAGAACAATTACAAAGAAAAGGTGTAGATTAAAGGTTCCTTCTGCAAATAGAGTTTAAAATGAAACTAGTGTTAGTGGAATTTCTCATGAGTATTAGCTTGAGTCCTGAAATGAAGTAGATTGAATTCAAGAACAGCATCGTGGACTGTTGTGTTGTTGGAGAGGGAGAGAGAGGAAAGAGAGAGAGAGAGAAGTAGGTAGGTGAGTGGAAGTCTTTTGCACATCCACTTTGTTATTTCTTAATTGATGAGTTTTTAGATTCCTGTTGCCATCAGTTAAAAAGACCATTGCTTCAAAATGAGCCCACCTACTTTCTAGCTGTGCTAAAAGCAGTGCTAACTGTAGCTTCTAAAACATCCTGCACAGAGTCCATTATAGCAGAAACTCTCTTATTTTCCCTTGATGACAGGATTACCATTGATTAGTTAGCACAGGAAGAGAACGTTGTTGGCTCTTGAGAACACTTGGCTTCACATTGCAGAGAGTCTGTGTTTGATGGAGCACTGAAGTCTGGCTAGCCAGTAGAGAAAGGCCCTAGCCAGTGACCCACTGTGTATCAGCAGTCAACAGGCCTAGGAGTACTTTCTCTAGCTACCTCTAAGAAGTAACCTGTTCTCTGATATTGATGTTGACCTTTGCCATTAGGTCAGGATTATATTTATTATAGTGACCTCTTCCTTCTCATCTTTTTCACTGGTTCATTTTAGTTATTTTAACAGCAGAAAGAAATTGAAGCCTTTGATAGTTTTAATGGAAATGTAATGTCACTTTTACAATTATTAAAAATATTTAAAAGATAACACTATATAACTAGTGATAATCTTTATATTTAGAATGAGCAGATATTAACATCTGCCATATTCACTTCAATCTAAAGGGAAGTAAAACATTACCACATATAGTTAATTCTGTAGCATTTCAACACAATTCCAGATTCCCTCCACAGTGGAAGCCCGCTGTTTTCACGGTGGTCATTGTCTTTGCCATTCATACTCGCAACGTTATTCTAAGTGTTTCTGTCTATTAACAATGCAATAGTTTTTGTTTTCACGTGTATATGAATAACAGTCTTTGCTGCTTCCAATTCTCACTCAATTTTCAATTTTTGAAGTCTGCCTCTGCTGATATATAGAAATCAAGTCTAATTATTTAGTATAGCCGAGCATGTATATGTGTTGTACTTACTCTTTACCAGTTACTGCGTAGGTGAGTTCCATTTCCTTCTGGTGGATTAGTGGACACTTTGTACGTGTCTTATACATACGTGCTTTCTGAATATGTGTGTAGATATGAAGTGGGTCAATAGTTAACTATATAACTCTTAGGGACTTAACTAGGGAATATAGATTTTTTTATATTGCCTTTATATTGTAATTGCCTTTCCAATAGAATTTTAATTTTAAGACACAATAAGATTAAGAAAGTAGAAATAATACTCCACATACTGACATAGTTGGAGGTAAGTGCCATAATTAATGACACTTAGGGACTCAAAAGAGTTTTGGTCACTCAGTTACGTACTGAGCATGTATGTGCACCAAGGCATTATGAGATTTCTGTGATCTGTTGGGTTCCTGGGGGGAAATGAGCCAGCCTAGCACCCATTTCTCCATCTGGCCTGTTGGCCACCAGGAGACAGACGGAGAGTGGGGAATCTTGGGCCAGCAGAGGCAGGGGTGAGTTCGCTGAGGGGGCTCCCAGCATACCTTGGATACGGGCTATACAACAAACCTCTTCAGGGTACTGTGGCAGAGGACGGAACCTTTTATTGTCGCAGTTACAAGTTTATAAAGGGGTAGCTGTGCAGGGGAAGTAGCCAAGCTGGCCAATGAGAGACCAATATCTCCTTATAAGGGAAAAGAGAACAAGGCAATGAGAAGGTATGGATGGTGAAGCAGGAACAGGAAAATAGAAATTTAAAGAAGGCGAAGCCCACTAGAGGGAGGAGGGGTAGGGTGATGCAGCAAGGCTGATAGGAAGGTTGGAATTCCCCTGTGTACTCTGGCTATATCTTGCTGGACCACAAGGCTGGCATGCCAAGGGGAGTCTGATAGACGAGCTTCCGGGGGTGGGGGTGGGGGTCAACCATCCATGCTCAAACACACATTATACCCACAATTCCCCTTTTTTTCTTTTGTTAAAGAAGGTTGGCCATGACTTCCAACTCAGCCGTGGGGATAGGAGAGTAGGCTTGAACCAACACTCTCTGGATCGTTACTCAGACCACGTTCTGGAGGCTGTTCTTTAGGAACTGTAGGATGTATGGGGCAACAGGAGCAGCACGCCAATAGCAAAGAGAGGGGTGTAAGAGGGTAAGAATCCAAGATAACATGGGGGAGGATATCCAAGAGTCCAGGGCTGAGAGAGCAAGCTGTTTTTTTTTTTAAATCACGACTGAGTTCATGGAGAGTCTTAACATTTTGTTCTACCAATCCTGATTCATTTATGGGAAAACAGCACTCTTCTTGCAGGGCCAGGTATGTACCTGCTCTTTCCACTGTCAGAAGATCTAGGGCACGCCGGTTCTGAAGGGTCACCCTTGCAAGGGAAGTGATCTGTCGTAAGGACTCGAGGCTCTTGGCAGTGAAGTCTAGGAACTGCTGAAGTTGTTCTGACATGATTCCAGCAGATTGAAGGGAGTGGCTGAGGGCACCGCCAGCAAGCCTGATAAGAGGCGGTCAGCCTGATGCCGATGACCAGAGGAAGGAACACCGCTCATTTTGTTCTGGTGAGGGAGGTCAGCCACTGGAACTCACCTTGTTCATTTAAGGTGAGCTGTGGAATAAGGTGGACTAGTTGTGGAATAAGGTAACTTGGAGGCAGGGGCCTGGTGATGATGAGTTGGCACGGAAGGACAAGGTGGAGTTACACCAGAACATAAAGGGGGGACATACACATTAGAGGATAGGGAGGGAGTCTTTGAACAATGGGGAATGTTGGGAGAGGAGGAGGAGGTCAGTAGTCACACAAGGGTGAAGTCGGGGCTGATAGCTTTCATGTAGAGAGGGATAGAAGTGAGGGGGCAGTTCAGTAGAGGAGGAGGAGTTAGGTAAACTAACAAGATCCAACGCAGTATTGTTCAGTGGCATGGCAGTGAGGAGAGGTCTATTGAGGGAAGCGCATAGGAAACAGATGGAAATTTGGGGAAGGATGGAGGACTGGTTCAAGAGAGAGATGGCACAGCGCAGATATGCAGGCCAAGATGAAAGGTCAAGGCCGGGTGGTGAGGAAATAGCGCGAGAGAGGACTTGTTCTTGTCGGGTTATCTTATTCTGGGTTTGGATGGATCTGGGGACAGGGACCAGCTGTAGCAGGGGGTCTGGTTCCTTCCAAAGGCCATCTAAGGGGTCCTTCCATCTGACCTGTATAGCAGGGCGGGAGTGGAGAGCTTTCCAGTGGCTAACTATAGGGTTTTTTTCAGAATTTTTATAAATATTAAAGAGATTAAGTGTAGCAAGAGCCATGGCCAGCTGAAAATTCAGGGGGTGTATTCCCCCTGTTTCTTTTATTAATTGATTTTTTAGTGCTTTGGTGAGCTCTCTCGACGATGCCTTGGCCTTGTGGATTGTAAGGAATACCTGTGGTATGAGTAATACCCCAAAGTGAGCAAAAGGCTTTGAATTGTTGGCTAGTAAATGCAGGACCATTATCAGTTTTGACCTGTAAGGGGAGGCACACAATGGCAAAACAAGATAACATATGGGGCACAAGTTTCTTGGCATTTTCACCAGTTTGGCCTGTGGCCCAGATGAACTTGGAGTATGTATCTATTGTTACAAAGACATACTTTTGTCTGCCAAACTGTGGGATGTGGGTGATGTTGATTTGCCACAGAGCATTGGTCTTAAGGCCACGGGGGTTGACCCCAGGGGCTTGGATCCCAGGTGTTCTGATAAGGGAGGCACAGGAGCAGGAGTAGCAGGTATTAATGTGTTTAAGCTGGGCTATAGGAATGTCTGGAAAATATGCTTGTATGCCTTTAAGGTTGGTATGGGTACAATAGCAAGAATGGGTCTTTGAAGAGAGGTACACACACAATGAGAGGCATTGGGGGTAGTTTGAAAATTTAAATTTTTGTAAGTTTTGAAAAGATTAAGTGTAGCTAAGGCTTTGGCTAACTGTATGTTGGGGGAGTATAAAAAAACAAAGGACATGAGCGATCTTAGGAATCAGTACACACCCATGAGTAAAACATAAGAATATTACTGTTAAGTCACATAAGCTGAAATTGGACTACATATAGGGGAACCTTTATATCTTACCATATGAGCAGTTGGTTCTCCATGTGAATGCTTGTCACAGCTGTAATCGTTAACTCGTGAAGAAAAAACTTGTACCAAGTTAGAAGTTCACTAGAATTGATAACTCAATGATTAGAATTGGCTTAAATATCTTTATATAATTTTGGAAGCCCTTTTCAACAATAAAAATGATTATCATCTCTTTAGTATGATTTAAAGCTACTTAAACAATTTAAGCATAATATTAGAACTTAGTTTACTGATAGGATCTTAGTAATTTATTTATTATAGATTTATCACAAGTTTATTTAATTACTTGTTCATACTTTTACATTTTAGCTGCATTTTATTTCTTTTTTTATTAGTTATTTATTCCCTTTAGTTGCCCTTGTTGTTTTATTGTTGTAGTTATTGTTGTTGTTAGATAGGAGAGAGAGAAATGGAGAGAGGAGGGGAAAACAGAGACGGTGAAAGAAAGACAGACACCTACAGACCTGCTTTACCGTTTTTGAAGCGATTCCCCTGCAGGTGGGGAGCTGGGGGCTCAAACAGGAATCCTTATGCCAGTCCTTGCACTTTGTGCCATGTGCGCTTACGCTAACTGCTCAACTCCCGTTGTATTTTATTTCTTATGTAACACCCTTTACATATGGTTATGAGTAAGGGTGAATATAAACCTTTACTAGATCTTGCACTTTAAAATTCTGATATGGGCATGTTTGTTGGAAAAGGAGAGGTCAGCAGCAAGCTTTGTGTGCCCTGGATATTTATAGTCTTATTTAAAAGCCCTTTAGATCTTGAAGGAGCCTTATTTAAAACAGAGGCCTTGAAGGCCAAGAAAAACAGCTGGTGTTTAAATGCTGCCATTTTTCTCTGACTCACAGAGCACTTCCCCAGCCTAAGGAGGGGCTGAGCCAGGGGAAAAGGTTAGTGGCATATAGGCTACCAGAGAAAAGATTGAAAGGGTCTTTGATGTGGTGAAGAGTGAGATAGTTCTTTAAATTGAGGGGAATTGTCGGGGAGTTCCTCAAAGAGAATCTGGGGGGGATGGTCAGGGTCATAATAAGTGACTGTGGTGGCTCCCTCAAGACAGTGAGAGAATGGGAGGAAGGGAAAGAACAGGTTTTAGGGGAACATACGTTCATCAGAGTGATCTCTGTACCCAGGAATTGGATGGGTCGGATAAACTTAACTTTATCTGGAGCAACCTTAAGGCCTGCAGCTGCAATGGCATCACGGAGGGAGATAGGATTGGTATGAGGTCCCTCCCATACAAGAATGTTGTTCATAAAATGGTAAATGTAAAGTCCTTTCTTCATATGTGAAAGGAGGGCAGCTTTCACTGCTTCTTGGCAAATGGTAGGGCTATTAGCCATGCCCTGGGGCAGGACCACCCACTCAAACCGGTCTGCTGGCCCACAGTAATTGAGCACTGGGATAGAGAAAGCAAAGCATTTGCAGTCGCGGAAGTGTAGGGGTATGGAAAAGAAACAATCCCGAATGTCCATGATGATGATAGGAGCCCCAGTCGGGATGGCTGAATCAAGAGGTAAGCCTCTTTGGGGGGAGCCCCAGATACGCATCATCTTATTGACCGCACGGAGGTCCTGAAGTAACCACCATTTTCTGGATTTTTTCTGGATGGTAAATAGTGGGGTATTCCAAGGGCTACAAGAATGGCGGATGTGCCCTAGAGCAGTTGCTCTTGGATCAGCTGTTTAAGAGCAGACAGTTTCTCCCTAAGTAGAGGCCACTTCTTGACCCAGATTGGGTAGAGGCTTCTGGTGATTAGGAGTCAAATTCTCTAGCATACTCAGGACTAGATCATTGCGAAGGTTCTGATCATTGAGGCGGCACAGGCACTCCGTGTCAGAAGGTGGAGTGGCCGGCAAAGATGGGGGATCACAAAAGGGGGGGGGGCACGGAAGGCTCAGCGTAAGGTGGCAGGGGAGGATATTTTTATTTGGATGGAGGGGGCTCCATAGGGGTCTGAGTTGCCTTGTAGGCCTCAGCAAAACAAGCGATCTGATCTTTTAAGTTAATGCCACCTTTACGGACGGTGGATTGTTATCCTCCTTGTCAGAGTATGATTCAACCTTTCCACTAATGGGGGAGGGCTTGGTGTCTGGGGCAGGGGGCTTTGATTCAGCGGGGTTGGCGCACTGGCGGAGAGCTGCGACAATGGCCATAAAATGTAAAGTGAGTTCAAGAATTCCCTGTTTCCTCCTTGCAGGCTAAGTAAGCTACCAGGACCCAGGTGTCTGATTCATAGATGTTCTATGTGGATAGCCAGGAGGCAACTCTGATGACAACATCCCAGAAAGAAAGGGCTTGTTTTCTAGAGAGCTTAATACCATGGGTTTCTAGGAGGGCACGGAGGCACCTAGTTGGGGGTTCTGTTGGCTTGTGGGAAGATTGCCCATATTAGATGGAAAGAGAGGCACTTTGGGGCTGGCCAACATACAGTCCCTAGATGCAAGCCTGACCTCTGAATTTAAGAGGAGAGGTGAGGAGGGGTCTGACACCCATATGGGCAGTCGGGGACAGGACAGATGGGATGTGACCTTCAAATCATGCCAGGGAGTGCCCTGGCCAGAGATCGTCAATTATCGCATCTCGTATCACGTTCCTAGTGACGGCTCCCTTACCTCAGAAATAAAAGGTATCGAAAATAAAGGATCGGGGAGTCCTCTGGTAGCGCAGTGGGTTAAGTACATGTGGCGCAAAGTGCAAGGACCGGCATAAAGCCTAGTTTGAGCACCAGCTCCCCACCTGCAGGAGAATTGCTTCACAAGCGGTGAAGCGGGTCTGCAGGTGTCTCTCTTTCTTTCTCCCTCTCTGTCTTCCCCTCCTCTCCCCATCCCCCCCCCCCGGCTACATCTCGCTCAACCACAAGGCTGGCATGCCAAGGGGAGTCTATTAGACGAGCTTTCGGGGGTCAACCATCCATGCTCGAATATGCATTAGACCCACAGTGATCAATTTGGTAGAAGGCATCATGCCACTTACAAAAATTTCTTCGTGCAGGGTAGGAGAGATAGCATAATGGTTATACAAAAAGTTATTCATGCCTGAGACACCAAGGTTTTTTTGTTTGTTTTTGTTTTGGGGTTATCTCTGGGGCTTGGTGCCTACACTATCAATCCACCACTCCCAATGGCCATTTTTACCCCACTTTTTTTTCTTTTCCTTTCTATTGAGAGGGGAGGGGAGGTAAAGAGGGAGAGAGAAAGATAGAAACCTATAGACCTGCTTTACTGCTTGTGAAGTGTCCCTCCTGTAGGTGGGAAGCTGGAGGCTTGAACCAGGGCCCTTGTGCATAGTACTATATGCATTTAACTGGGTGTACCACTTCTTGGTCCCACACCAATGTTTCATTTCAGTCCTCAGCACCACCAGAAGCTAGAGTTAAATAGTGCTGTGGTCAAAAATAAGTAAATTCCTGTGTACAGTACCTGTTGATGGTGAATTATGTGGAGGGAAATAAGATATAATCTTATTGTTCAAGAAATTTAGAATCTGGGCCGGAAGGTGGCACACCTGGTTGAGTGCACATGTCACTATGCCCAAGGACCAAGGTTCAATCCCCTAGTCCCCACCTGAAGAGGGAAAGCTTCCAAAGTGGTAAAGCAGGGCAGCAGGTGTCCCTCTGTCTCTCTCTCCCTCTCTATCACCCCCTTCCCAGTTTCTGGCTGTCTCTATCCCATAAATAAATAACGGTGATTTAAAAAAAAAGTTTCAAATCTAGTTGGAACTGCACACAGATGGAAGATACATTTATATTGTAGAGCTAGCTTAAAATTAATGCACACTATTCATGTTGTAAAAGAGAGGCCAAAAGCTGCTTACTAACACTACTCTTTCCCCCTCTACCTTCCTTCTCACCGTAGATCTAAACCTGTATGGAGCATATCATTAGAATACTTACTTAACACACTGAAACATAAGGGAAAAACTGGATTATCTAAGAATTCATATACAGATGCTGGTTGGGAAACTGAGTCCTCTAGAGTTATCCCAACATCTTCCATCCCCTGCCTGGCTCTTCAGCTGCTAACTCCTCAACACAAGGTCATGGACATAAGTCGTTTTTCTTGCTGTCCCGTTTGCATGTGTTTCCATGCATGGTTCTTTTGAAACATACGAGTTTTCAAGGCCCGGATACTTAGGGCCATAGAGGTCCCTGAGCAAGGTTGTAGGCACAGATGCATGTGTATACTTGGGTAATTCATGGCATGAGAGAAAATCTCAGGGGCATGGCATAAAGGTTGATCACAGCAGGGTCAGGGTTGAAGACGTAGTTTCCCACCTGCACAGTGTTTCAAACAATTCTCCCATACTCATTTTTTTCTTTTCTGACATTCAGTATTTCACAAGTTGGGCTGGTGTGCTGACTTTTTGCCAAGTCTCGGTACTTGCATCTGTTGGGTTTTACACCTGTGAAAATGAGACCTCTCTTCTGTAGTGGAGGTTGACAGAATAAAGTGTGTGTGTTTGATTTCTGCTTTTGCTAACATCATAGTGTAAACCCAGAAATTCTGGATTCTTTTTCTGCTGACAATGACTCTAGGTTACAGAGGGTTGTGAGGGAATATTTGCTATTTTTCAGAATCTGAATTAGGGGGTGAAGAGGAGAGAGGACAGGGGAAGACCATGAAGAAGGGATAAGTGGTGTAGTGTGGTCCAAGGTTTGTAGATTTGTTGAGCTAGAACAGAGAACCTACTTGGAAATGAGATGGGAAGCTAAGGAGTGCTTTTTCTTGGGTCCTTAGACATCCAACAGAGTTGTTCCGTTTGTTCTGCTGTGGATAGAGAGGCCCTCGGTAGAGGAAAGGGGGAGGCAGACTGAAAAGGGTCTCTAGGGAACACTGATTTTGTATCCTTTGCTTGGGACTGGAGTCTGGAGAAGTCTATAGGAATGCAGTCAGGAGAGGAGGTGCTCCTCAAGTAGGAGGTCGGTGTGAAGGGGAAGAATAAGAAAACGACAAAATGCTATTCTCTGAAAGCAGGGGGTTCTTGTGATTGCAATGAAGTGATAGCTGCTTTGAGGGTCTTTCTCCCCCCCCCCATAAAAGAATTTTTCAAATTCAAGAAGTTCTTATTAATTCTCTGTGACTAGATCTAATAAGCCTGAAATTCTAGTAGAAGGGCCTAAAGAAGGCATCATAAATTCTCTGACTAGACTTAGGCCTCATAAACTCAGCAATCTAGTAGAAATCTCTGAAGAAGGCAGACTCCATAAACCCAACACAGGTTTGGATACAACAAATGAAACTCAATGTTTTAACAACTGGGAGAAAGCCTAAGGTCCTCAGACAAAGAAAGGACTACAAAAGCTGGATAAGGGCAAGAGACTGGCTCACTTAACTATGGCCTTTTTGGTCAGTACCAGGCCACTCCATCACCTGGGGCCCTTGTCAGGGGATCCTTGGGTTTCCACATAGATAATATGTGCCTAGACCTCTAATAGATCCACTCTCTCCACCATCACTGGCTACTTCCATCAGGAACATCATCATAAACCCTCTTGTGGGCCGCTTCAGGAACTTGTCCTCCCTATAAAGAATTAATGGGAGGGACTGCCCCACTCTCTGAAGGGAGGCTGGGTCATCCTACCCTGACACTCAAGGAACACTAGTGAGTGGACCTAGAAAGTTCCCAGCTGTGACCATGAACTGTGAGCTCAGACTGACTGGGGCTCAGAGGTTACACAGGCTCCTGTGCTAAATATGAATAGATACAGGTTCTTGGTCAGGTTGATGGGGTAAACACTTAATTTTATTTATAGATTTTCTTCAAGTTTGGGAACTACTTGCTGCCCTAATCCAATTTTCTAGCCCTATTCTTAACTCTGACATCATCTTTCCAGACAAGATTTTTAGTCCACCTGCAGATTAGGTATCAAGCTCAATCAAAAATTATTAAAGTCTTGGGCCCCTTAGAACATACCTAAAATAGACTTCCCAGCTTCTTCCCACACAAAGACCCCTATTTTCACCTGCTCTGTTCCTACCTTTGGGCTCCTATCTATCAATCATTTTGTCCTGTTTTATATCTTACCACCTTTCAGCCACCAAATTGTGATACTGCTATGATTCCATCCTGACTTCCTTGAGCAGATGACCTCACCCATCAACTAAGATTTCATCAAATAAGATGAAATACTTTTGTGTCCAGGAACCACACCTCTCCAAAGCCCTATTCGCAGCTCTGACACTTTCCCAGACATTATATATAGTTCACCTCCAGTTTAGCTCACATGGGATAGATGGAAACAGACCGGGGTTGTGGATTGACCTGCCAACATCCATGTTCAGTGGAGAAACAGTTACAGAAGCCAGACCTTCCACCTTCTGACCCCAAAAAGGATTTTTGGTGCATACTCCCAGAAGGGGAAATATATAAGGGAAAGGTGACCAGAGGGCTTATGAAATCCTATTCCATCAAGACCCAGAGAGAGAAGAGGAAAAAAAAAAAAAAGGAAGGATAAGTAGTAATAGGTATAGGTGTGACTTTGATAGGAATAGAAGGTCCCTTGGAAGAACTACTAATGTTTCTAGTGGAAGGAATGGGAACACAGAACTCTAGTGGTGAGAACGGTGTGGAATTATATCCTAGCCATCTCATAGTTTTGTAAATCAATATGAAGTCACTAAACCAAACAAACAAAAAACAGCTAAAAAAATAACTTCATGAAGCTCTGTTTAGGTCATGATTAACTGTAGTTGTATAGGTTTGTTATTTTTCCACTGGAGAATGTAATTTTAGTGGAAACCATATGTAATTAAGTTTTAAGTTGTTAAAATGTTGAAGTAGTTATAAAACAAGCAGATCAACACATGACTGCATTGTTCTTACTACTTGAGTTTAAGAACCTGTTTTTCTGGGAGAGGCCAAAGAGGGTGCTGGGGACTCACTTGTCCCATGATGGAGGAAAATGACAATTAAGTGGAGGGTGAGCTGTACTGACATCTGTCTGGGTTGATGTAAAAATTTACTTCTGTGACAATAGCAGTCTTGTAAGCCAACATTTCTTTGATAATATAATTGTAAAAAAAAATCTATATCACAGGCAAACAAATATTTTTCTAGAATGATGTTATAAAGAGGGTTAGCAGTAAGGGTATGAATCACTTTATGCAATAACAGTTTTTATTGAATGATATTTGTTCACTGGATAGAGAGAGAAATTGAGAGGAGAGGGCGGGAGAGAAAGAGAGAGACATGCAGCACTGCTTCACTGCTCGTGAAACTTTACCTCCTCAGGTGGAGATTGGGGGCTTAAAGCTGGATACTTGTGCATGGTAACAAGTTCTACCAGGTGTGCCACCACCTAGCCCCTAGGCATTTTGTATACTACAGACACTGTGCAAGTGTAATCCTGTTTTCAGGAGCAATTTCTTAGGCATGAAAAAGGCAGTTTTGTTTCTTTCTAATTTTAACCAATTCACTATTTGTTAACGTCATTTAATAAATCCATTTTACATGTACTAGCTAGGCACTAACTTAGCTTTTCAATCAAAAAAGAAATGAAAGCAATTTCACTTATCACTGAAGTAACTGATCATCACTTTCTCTGCCATCTTTTGTTCTCATGATCATCTGTCAGACTACTCATTCAGTCATTCAGGTTCTCACTCACCCACTCATTCGAATCCACTCATCCATTTACTCTTTTTCATGTACTCACTGAGGGTCTTCTGGATTCCAGGCCCTGTGCTAGACTCTATTCTAGTGGAAAAGCAGTAGCAGTGTGTGAGTGATATTCTGAAGGCCGTAGGTTGAAGGACTGGGGGAGCCTAGCTGAACACGCCAGCCTGGCCTGAGGGGAAAAGGGAGGGTGGTTTGGAGCCAGTGTCACTGAGACTCAGGCTTGCTGGTTCTGTCCTGTAGAAGGTAGTGAAGAAAGAAAGAAAGAAAGAAAGAAAGAAAGAAAGAAAGAAAGAAAGAAAGAAAGAAAGAAAGAAAGAAAGAAAGGAAGGAAGAAAGATCAGTGATCCTGGCAGGAAACCCTGTGCTAAGTTCAAGGCAAACCCCTGAATTGACTAGGTTTTCTTTGTAGGAAACCAGAGACAATCATGAAAATTAAAATTGTGTTTTTTTGCCATATAATTATAGCACCAATCCCTGTTTTTTAATATTTAATGTATTTATTTATTTTTGGATAGAGAGAGAGAAATTGAGAGGGGGGAAGGAGAGAGAGAGAGAGAGACCTACAGCTCTGCTTCACCACTTGTGAAGCTTTCCCCCTGCAGGAGCTTGAACCTAGATGCTTGTTCACTTCCATGTGTGTGCTAAACCAGGTACGCTACTGCCTGGTCTCACCAATCCATGTTTTTTTTAACTTAGAATTATTTATTATACATAAATAACATTTATGCTACATGTAATAAAATTATGCATATATATGTGGTATATACCTGTTACCTTTATCCACTCATCCACAGGTTAATACTCAAATTGCTTCCATTTCCTGTCTATTATGAATAAAGTTACACTGAAAGGGAGAAGAAATATCTCTTCTCTGATAGTCTTTTTTTTTTTTTAACCAGTGATTTAATAAAATGATAGACAAGTTTGTCGACAATTCCATACAGTTTCCACCATCAGAATTCCATATTCCCTCTCTTCTGTTGGAAGGTTTCCTATTCTTTTTTTTTTTCATAAAATGGAAGTTTTGACAAGACTATAGGATAATGGGGTACAGTTTCATATAATTCCCACCACCAGAACTCAGTATTCCATTCCCTCCCTTGAAAACCTTCCTATTTTTGTCCCTCTGAGAGTATGGACCCTGGGTCATTATGGGGTGTAGAAGGTGGATGGTCTGGCTTCTGTAACTGCTTCCCTGCTAAACATGGGTGTTGGTAGGTGGATCCATACTTCCAGTCTGTCTCTCTTTTTCCCTAGTGGGGCAGGGACTCTGGGGAGGTGGGGCTCCAGGACACCTTGGTGGGGCCATCTGACCAGGGACATCAGTTTGACATCATGATAGTGTCTGGAACCTGGGGGCTGAAAAAGAGTTAAGATGTAAAGCAGAACAAATTGTTGACTAATCATAAACCTAAAGCCAAGAATATTGCAGATGAAGATTTGGGCTCTCTGTTTTGGAAAAAGCTAGTATGTCTATTTTAGGTGTATTCCAAGGGGCCCATGACTTTACTAGTTTTTGCTTGAGCCTGACAGTCAATATGCAGGTGGACCCAGGTTATTGTCTGGGAAGATGGTGTCATAGTTTGGAAAAAAAAAAAAAACGACTAAAAAGCTGGATCAGGGAAGAGAATAGCTCCCAAATATGGGAAAAAATATTGTTAACTGTAAACCCCATCGATCTGATCTGGGGCCCATATTCAGCACAGGGGCCTATGTAACTTATGCATCCCTTTAGGTCTGAGCTCACATTCTGTGGTCACAGCTAGAAACATTCCAGGCTGCACTCATTTCAGGACCCATTGTCCTAGGGTGATAGGTAGAGTGTGCTATCCAACCTCCCTTTGGATAATGGAAGATTCCCTACCCCAGTCCCTGTTTTTTAAATTGACATGGTTTCAGGGAGGATTTATCTTGACTTATACAGGGGATACATTCTTTTTTGTAATATTTATTTACTTATTTATTCCCCATTTGTTGCCCTTGTCTTATTGTTGTAGTTATGATTGTCATTGATGTCATTGTTGTTGGATAGGGCAGAGAGAAATGGAGAGAGGAGGGGAAGACAGAAAGGAGGAGAGAAAGACCTGCAGACCTGTTTCACCGCTTGTGAAGTGATCCCCCTGCAGGTGGGGTGTGGGGGGGGGCTGGAACCGGGACCCTTATGCCAGTCCTTGCGCTTTGTGCCACTCCCACGGGATGCATTCTTACTGTTCAGAAGTCCTACAAATATATTCACGGGAAGAGCTGAAAGAAAGGTCAAGTTCACAGTGGGTTTTGTTATTTTCTTTTTGTGCCGTGTAGAGTAACTCATTAATATTCTACCTCAAGACAGTTAACTGCCTCCGGCTATAAGGACAGGCCATCCAATGCTCCTAATCCAATGCTGCTAATTCTGTCCTTATGTGGGGAGGAGACCATCTCAAACTGTTCCTCAGAAGTCCACTCCAGTCCACCTATAGTAGCTTCACTGTTTACAGGGAGTCATTGGTGACTTCTTGGCACCATATGGTAATCAACAAGGTTGAATTTTGATAAGATGCAAGGCTATATCAAAAACTAACAAGATGGGGGAGTCAGGCTGTAGCGCAGCGGGTTAAGCGCAGGTGGCGCAAAGCACAAGGACCGGCATAAGGATCCCCACCTGCAGGGGAGTCGCTTCACAGGCGGTGAAGCAGGTCTGCAGGTGTCTATCTTTCTCTCCTCCTCTCTGTCTTCCCCTCCTCTCTCCATTTCTCTCTGTCCTATCCAACAACGACAACAACAATAATAACTACAACAATAAAACAACAAGGGCAACAAAAGGGAATAAATAAATAAAATAAATATTTAAAAAACAAAAAAACAAAAAAACCTAACAAGATGATTGAAGTAAACTGTGAGAGTTTTGATGCAAACTTTGCTGCATGCTGAAGAAGCACATATCTTTGGGACTAATGTTCCTGCCAGAGTACTCCTGGAATGAACTGCTGGTGTCCTAAATCCTCCCAGCTTCCCCAAGTGGGGTAGGTATACACTAAAGGCCAAGTACCAACAGAAGACTGGACCTCTTCCAGACACTGATAAGGTAAATGACTGCTGATCAGTGTTTTCAGAGACCTGCTGTCCTCTTAGGTTACAAAGTTCTCCAAAGATCACACTTTGAATTGTGTCTGGAAAGGATGAATAGAGCCTTGTCATGAAAGTCCCCACTACTATCTTCTGATAAAGAAAGCAGGCACAGGGGGCCACTGGTTGAGTGTACATGTTACAATGCAGAAGGACCAGGGTTCGAGCCCCCAGTCCTCACAAGTAAGGGGAAAGCTTCGAAAGTGGTAAAGCAGTGTTGCAGGTGTCTCTCTGTCTCTCTCCTCTATCTTCCCTGCCCTCTTGATTTCTGGCTGTCTCTAATAGATAAAGATGATAAAAGTTATAAAAGAAAGGAAGAGAAAGAGAAAGAAAGAAAGAGAAGAAAGAAAGGAAGGCCGCCAGGCAGGCAAGCAAGCAAGCACAGTGGTCTGGCACAGTGGATAAAGCATTAGTTTCTCAAGCATGAGGTCCTGAGTTAAGTCCCTGGCAACACATGTACCAGAGTGATGTCTGATTCTTTCTCTCACTCCTCCTATCTTTCTTATTAATAAATATTTTTTTAAAGAAAGAAAGTACATTTACTTTTGTTTGTGTAAATAGTTTTTCTTTTAGATATTTGGAAAAACTATTGATCTTAAGGAGGAAGGTTCACCAGATAAAATGTCATGAAAATGTGGATTTTGTAGATGATCAAGGGGTTCCTAGATATGTGTTAAAGGCTTTTTGCTTACTGCTTCCATCCTGTATGGTCAGGACAGTGGTCCATGACAGAGATAGTATCCCCACTCTTGGAGAGCTTCCATTTTTTTAAGCAAATAATGAGACACATTATCCATTAGTAATATGTGCTGTTCAGAGAATTAGGACATAGAACTCTGAGAGAGAATGACCCGGGGGGGGGTAATTAATGTATCCTATTAAAAGCACTGAGAAAAGGAAATCAGAGATGTAAACATTTTTTAAATCAACTTCGGTGTTACAGGCTGTCTCATTCTTGCATGAAAATTACATAGTGACAGAAGATGACTGTGGGTAAAATGAACAGCCAGACACCCACTTTTCCTCACTGCTGATTATTACTGAAATGTTTCTTTTCAGTAGATAAATTAGACTATTTGGGCTTTTGTGAAGAGCAGAAATTTGCTTCTCTTTGCACAGTTGGTGTTCAGTAAATATATTACTGGATGGATGAACTCAAACTAGATTTATCAGCATTACCCTATAGTAATGTGTAATATATTTACTTTCTGTCAGACTGAATAACGTCTGATGTTTCACTTGTTACTTTAAAAGCAAACATCTTGGGACTGGCAAAAATAACTCACCCAAACAGTGTCTACCTGCTTTGTCAGCCCAGGTTTGTCTCTCACACAGACCATATTGGAGGAAACATTTCGTACTGTGGTGTCTTCTTTCTCTGAGAAAGTCATCTTGGAGCAGTGAAAAGTCAAATTGTGTGTTATTTTAAAAATGTGATTTTGTTGTGTTTTAAAGAAAATATATAGTTTTCTCTTAGATAACTTTGTTGGTGGAGGCAAGGAGCAATCTGCAAAGTTATCTATTTTTTTTTTTTGATAGTAACTTGCACTGCTTCTGTTAGGCCTGAGTTAATTCTTGTTTGTTTGACCCCTTGGACTTTGCACATGCATGAATCCACTGTTTACTACAGGCTCTTTGTTCTTTCTTTTCCAGATACAGGGTGAAAGAGGGAGAATCAGAGACTGAGAATGAGAGACACTATAGCATCGTAATTCCATTTGTGACATTTCACCTTTGCATGGTGTACCTGTATGGTGCCAGGGATTTGACCCTAGGTCCTGGAGCATGGTGGCATGTGCACTTTAATGTGTGGACCATTTTCTGGCCTCCCTGGGCCTAAGATTTTAGTCATCATTGGAGAGGGTTAATGTTTTTAACTGAGCAGGTTGGGTCAACTGCACTGTGGGGAAGTTGCTTAAGAACTGGACATTCAGGGCTGGGGAGTTATGCAAACAGTCTTTCACGCCTGAGGCACCGAAGTGCTAAATTTTTACTATTTATTTATTTATTTAAAAATAATTAAAACGTTATTTAACTTGTCTATCCTATCTTTTTTTTTTAAAAAAAAATTTATTTATAAAAAGGAAACATTGACTAAACCATAGGATAATAGGGGTACAACTCTACACAATTCCCAATACCAGATCTCCATATCCCATCCCCTCCCCGGTAGCTTTCCTTTTCTTTAGCCCTCTGGGAGTATGGACCCAAGGTCATTGTGAGATGCAGAAGGTTGAAGGTCTGGCTTCAGTAATTGCTTCCCCGCTGAACATGGGAGTTGACAGGTTGATCCATACTCCCATCCTGTCTCTCTCTTTCCCTAGTGGGGTAGGGTTCTAGGGAAGCAGAGCTCCAGGACACATTGGTGGGATTGTCTGTCCAGGGAAGTCTGGTTGGCATCACGCTAGCATCTGGAACTGGTGGTTGAAAAGAGAGTTAACATACAAAGCCAAACAAAGTGTTGACCAATCATGGACCTAAAGGCTGGAATAGTGCAGATGAAGAATTGGGGGGGTCGTCCATTTTGTATATTCCAAAGGGCCTGTGGCTATACTTTTTTTTTTCTTCTTTTTTTCCCCCTCAGCCTGAAATCTGATGTGCAGGTGGATCCAAGTTATTGCCTTCATAGATGTTATAATGGCTGGAAAAAGGACCAGAAAGCTGGGTCAGGGAAGAGAGTAGCTCCCTAATATGGGAAATGGGTATAAATATTGTTTACTGTAAACACCATCGATGTGATGTGATCTCGGGCCCATATTTAGCTTAGGAGCCTATGTGACCTCTGCATCCCTATAGATCTGAGCTCACATTCTGTGGTCATGAGTAGGATCATTCCAAGCTGCCCCAATATCAACCGGTCTTCCTCAGCCTCCCTTCTGAGGATGGAGCATTCTCTACCATTGTTGATCCAAATTGAGGACAAGGTCCTTTGGGGCCCCACAAAGGGGTCTGTTTTGTTGTTCCTGATAGAGATGACCAGTAACAATGGAGAGAGGGATCTATTCGAGGTCTAGGCCCATCAAGTCTGTTTGGGAATCTCAGGACTCCCTGAATAGGGCCCCAGCTGATGGGGTAACCTGATAGTGACTAAAGAGTCATCATTAAAGTATGCAAGACTCTTAGGTTTATTCAGCTTTTGCAGTCCTTGCTTTGATAAGATTATCTTTGGAGTGAGTGAGAGAACTGTAATAGGAAGTAGGTGAGGAGGGTCTCTAAGTCTAAGTAGACACTATTTCATTATGAACTTTATACTGACTCACTACAGACTATTGTGTATTTTTGCTTTCAGGTATATATTTTGCCCTAATTTATGGATACATGTGAACATATGCTCTATCTCACGGAACCTGGTCTATTTCTAGGTTTTGGGTCTTTGTTAGGAAGTGAACCTCCTGGAATGGAATTAGAGAATACTATGAAAGGAAAGGTCTCATCTGAGTAATGAGGGTGAAGGGTTGCCATTCCATGCCTGACGTCTCTGGACACAGTCTGAAGTGAAGCATGCTGAGTTGGTACTTGTTCTGTTTTTTAGGTTGGGATCAGGAGATGCAATATCATTTGGTATTGAGAGAAGCATGCAGGAAAGTGAGCCCCACCCTAGAGGTTCTAGGACTGGGGAAATATAGGCTCTATAGAGGAAGCGGGAGGTTTCTGCTGTCTTAGAGTTTAAGAAGACAATAGATAGTTATTGCTATAATCACATTATTTGGCAATTGGGTTAACTTTGAAACATCCCTTTGTTAGGATTTGCTGTATCATATACAACATCCCATAATTTATGTCCTTTGACATTATTTGTATATAGCTGTGCCACCGGTTGCTTCTGTTCTCCCTGGTCTAAGCTTTTAAGAGAGTCAACATATCAAAGACTCAGCCTATATATTAAAAAGATTCAGTCTGTGCTTTAAAAAGTTTGAGACATTCAATCAGTTTTCCCTTCTCATATTAATTAGTGATTTATATGACTACAAATTAATAGGAGTGTACATTAACACCATTCCCACCACCAAAAGACTGTGTCCCATCCCATCCCACCCCACCCCCAATCCCTAGCACCACCAGAAGCCAGAGCTGAGTCATGCTCTGGAAAAGAAAGAAAGGAGGGAGGAGGGAGTAGAAGGAGAAGGAGGAGAAGGAGAAGAAGAAAAGAATTGAAAATTTATCATGCAGATTCAAAGCTGTAAAGCAGTATGATATAAGGACTGGGTACCTAACTCAAACCTTTGTGGAGGATGATATTGCAAATAGTTACAACTCCTAGTGCCCTGAAGGAAGTGACATAAATTTTTAGAAAAGTCACTTACAACCAGTTTTTCAAGTCTAACTATATAAGCTTCAAAATGAAATGTTTTCTGGCACTCTCCAATAGTATGATTCCTCTAGGTATGGTATATAAAATGCATAAAGGAAGCTTTTATTATATTTTTTTAACTAAGATGCTTTTAGAATAAATTAGAATTTTTTCCTCTTGAAAAAACATTAATAACTATTATAAATCATGCCAAGAAAAAAAGATTAATGAGATAAGAGAATTGGAGCACTATTCTGGTATGTGTGGTACTGGGGATCCAACTTAGACCTTGCTTTCCCTCCTTGTCAATCATATCTTCCATCATATAACCACCTCTGGGCCACCCGAGAAAAATCCTTGAAATGAAAATTTATAACATTTTATTTTCCATGGACACTGTCTGAGAGCATAGAACACTTTTCTTTTTAAAATACTTTTATTTGTTATTAATAGTTTGTTATAAGATTACAATGTATGATTCCACACCACATCTACCACTAGAGTTCTATACCCCACACTCTCACCTCCCAAAGATAACCACTATAGTTCTTATAAGTCTTACAGTTTACTTGCTTCTGTTTATATATTTTTTGTCAAGTTCATGTAAATCAGATCTCTAGACTCCATATATAAGTGAAACCATGTGGTAGTTGTCTTTCATGTCTTTACTTATTTCTGTAAGCATATTCACCTCCAACTAGTTCCATCCATTTTGTCCCAAAGGACACAATACCATCTTTTTTGATCACAGAGTAGTATTCCATCTCATAACGTCTTTAGCCATTCATTTGTCAATGGGCATTTAGGCTGCTTCTACTCTTTAGCTATTGTGAACAATGCAGCTATGAACACAGGGGTGCATGTCTCCATTCTACTTAGTGTCTGAATGTCCACTGGATAAATGCCCAAGAGTGATATTGCTGGATCATAAGGTAATTGCATTTTTATTTGTTTAAGGACTTTCCATACAGTCTTCCAAAGGGACTGTGCCCCAATTTGCTTTCCCACCAGCAGTGGAGCAGGGTTCCCTTTTCCCCACAAGCTCTTCAACATCTGTCATGTCCTGGCTTGTTGATGTCAGCCATTGTCTCAGGTGTGCTATGGAATCTCACTTTTCCCATAAAACCACTCTAAACCTTGGGTTTAGAGTTTTTCTTTTGCTGCCTGAAGTAGATGCTCCCTTTAGTAAATGCTTATTTAGTGAATGCTGCAAGAACAGGGTATTGAGGACTGGGAGGGTAGCTCAGTTGGTAGAGCTCGTGTTTTGCCATGCACACATCCCAGGTTGTGCCCTGGAACCAATTTCATGGAAGTTGACAGGGCACAGGGAGAAGTTATGGTGCTGTGTAAACTCTGCCTCTCACTCTCTCCATGTTTATCTCCTCTCTCTCCCCCATCTCTCTCTCTCATATATATATATATAAAATCAGACTGACTTGAAACAATTGCTTATGTACATGTCTCCTACTTTACAGAAGCAAAAAACCACTATGCTGTAAACATTGTTAGACTTCCTTTCTTATTATGAGTATCTCTTTAGTTGGTAAATGATAAAAATTTATGTTCATAGTCACTAGCAGGTCAGACATTCTCTTTTCTTTAAATTTTTTTTTTATCTTTGTATATTGGATAGAGACAGTCAGAAATTGAGAGGCAAAGTGGAGTTAGAGAGAGAGAGACAGAGAGACACCTGCAGCCCTGCTTCACCTCTCACAAAGCTTTCCTCCTGCAGGTGGGGGCGGGGCCTCAATCTCTGTTCCCTATGCACTGTAACGTGCACCACCACCAGATACTTAAGAATTCTCTATTACTGCTGTGCCATCTTCAGATTAAGAATGGACACCCGCATAGCCTCACCGTCCAGTTTCCTATTTCTGGGAAAAGTATGTCCTGCATATTCTGAATATATCGTTCATTGAAGTATCAAATAAATCCTATCTATTGATTGTTAATACAGTGAACTAAAAATTAGAGAACTTAGACAGGTTGGCAATATGGATCAACCTGCCAGTGTCTGTGTTCAGTGGAGAAGCAATTACTGAAGCCTGACCTCCCGTCTTCTGCACCCCATAAAGAATTTTGGTCCATACTCCCAAAGGGATAAAGAACAGGGAAGCTTCCAATGGAGTGGATGGGATATGAACTCTGGTGGTGGGAATTCTATGGAACTGTACCCCTCTTATCCTACAATCTTATCATTATTAAATCACTAATTAAAAAAAAGAGAACTTGAAATGTGAGTTGTTAAAAATCAAATTAATATCCCAGGAACCAAAGTACAAGTTAAGTGTCATGTGAATTTTAGATGTTTCAGGACATTATCTATGTATTACTGCCTTCAACTTACTTTAGATTTAAATTCCTTTTCTTTTTCACCAGAGCACTGCTCAGCTCTGGCTTATGGTGATTGGGGGATTGAACCTGGGACTTCAGAACCTCAGTCCTGAGAGTCTCTTTGCATAACCATTATGCTATTTACCCCTACCTTTGAACTCCATTCTTTTTAAAGTTTTCACTTTATTTTATTTTTTATAAAGTAGAGAGGAATAGGGCAGACTACACTATTAAAAAAATAATAAAACATTAATTATCAGTAGTTCGAATTGAAGGGAAATGATTGGTTCCTTTGATGTTCTTCTGTCATTTTTCTTTTGAATTAGATGACTTTTAAATTTTACTTCCACTACTCTTATAGGCAATATAAAAGGTAGTGCTCAAATTATTTGTATTTGGTTTTGGTAAACATTCAGAAACTGGGGAAGCAATCTTCTGTCAGTTTCTGGTTACTTTGAGGGCCTCTTCTTCTTTTTTTTTTTCCTCCAGGGTTATCACTGTGACTTGGTGCCAGCACTATGAATCCAGTGCTCCTGGAGGCCATTTTTCCCTTTTGTTGCCCTTGTTGTCTTTCGTTGTTGTAGTGATTTTTGTTGTTGTTGGATAGAACAGAGAGAAATCGAGAGAGGAGGAGGAGGAGAGAAAGACACCTGCAGTCCTGCTTCACTGCCTGTGAAGCAATTTCCCTTGGTCCTTGTGCTCCATGTGCCCTTAACCCTCTGGGCCACCGCCCAGCCCCCTGGGGGCCTCTTCTTTCCAGCCATGGGCTGCTGCAGTGCTGGGCCACAGCTGGATTCAGCTGGGTCTCAAGCTTGTCACTAAGTGAGTAACTCACTCCTATGTAAGCTGGCTTTGGCTGTTTTGCTGTTGAATTGTCCCATTCTTATTTTTTTTTTAAATTTTTTATTTAAGAAAGGATTAATGAACAAAAACATAAGGTAGGAGGGGTACAACTCCACACAATTCCCACCACCCAATCTCCATAACCCACCCCCTCCCATGATAGCTTTCCCATTCTCTAGTCCTCTGGGAGCATGGACCCAGGGTCATTGAGGGTTGCAGAAGGTAGAAGGTCTGGCTTCTGTAATTGCTTCCCCGCTGAACATGGGCGTTGACTGGTCGGTCCATACTCCCAGTCTGCCTCTCTCTTTCCCTAGTAAAGTGTGTCTCTGAGGAAGCTGAGCTCCAGGACACGTTGGTGGGGTCTTCAATCCAGGGAAGCCTGGCCAGCATCCTGGTGGCATCTGGAACCTGGAGATTGAAAAGAGAGTTAACATACGAAGCCAAACAATTTGTTGAACAGTCATGGATTCCAAGCTTGGGATAGTGGAAAGGAAGTGTTAGGGAGGTACTCACTGCAAACTCTGATGTACTTCTGCTTTCAGGTATATATTTTGTAGTAGTTTATGGATACATGTGAACATAAGCTCTCTCTCACAGAAACTGGTGTATATCTAGGTTATGGGACTTTGTTAGAAAGTGAACTGAGATGAAATTAGAGTGTACTATAAAAGGAAAGGTCTCACCCGAGTAATGAAGCTGAAGGGTTGTCATTCTACACGTGAAGTCTCTGGACACAGTCTGAGGTGAAGCATGTTGAGGTGGCAATTGTTGCGTTGGTTAGGTTGTGATCGGCGGATGCAATATTACTTGATTTGGATTGGGAGACGCATACGGGAAAGTGGGCCCTATCCAAGGGTTCCAGGACTGGGGGAAGTAGAGGCTCTATAGTGGAGATGTGAGGTTCCTGCTGTCTTAGGGTTCAAAAGGACAATCGATAGTTAATGTTATCATCACATTATTTGTTAATTGGGTTAACTTTGAAAAGTCCTTTTGTTATGGTTCGCTGTACAGTATCCAGTATCTTGTATATAGCTGTGCTATTGGATGCTTCTAATCTACTTGATCTAGGCTTTTGAGAGAGTCTGCATATCAAATACACAGCTTATATATTAAAAAGATTCAGTTTGTGTTTTGAGAAACTTTGAGGCATACAACTGATTTTCTCCCTCTCATATTAATTAACTACTGATTTATATGTCTACATTTTGCTAGGAGTGTACATAAACACCATTCCCACCACCAAAAGACTGTGACCCATCCATCCCACCCACTCCCACCCCCCACTGGCCCAGGAAGATGCATGTCTACCCCTCACCACAGGGCTTTTACTTTGGTGCCCTACTTACAATTTGATCAGGTCCTGCTTTTAGTTTCTCTTTCAGATCTTCTTACTCAACTTCTGTTAATGAGTGGGATCATCGATACTCATCTTTATCTTTCTGACTTAGTTCACTTAACATAATTCCTTCTAGCTCTGTCCAAGATGGGTCAGAGAAGGTGGGTTCATTGTTCTTGATAGCTGCATAGTATTCCATTGTGTATATATACCACAGGTTTCTCAGCCACTTATCTGTTGTTGGGCACCTGGGTTGCTTCCAGGTTTTAGCTATTATGAATTGTGCTGCTATGAACATAGGAGTACACACCTCTTTTTGGTTGGGTGTTATGGAGTCCTTGGGGTATAACCCCAGGAGAGGAATTACTGGATCATATGGAAGGTCCATGTCTAGCCTTCTGAGAGTTTTCCAGACTGCTCTCCACAGAGGCTGGACCAATTTACATTCCCACCAGCAATGTAAAAGGGTTCCTCTGTCCCCACATCCTCTCCAGCATCTGTTGCTGCTGTCCTTTTTGATGTATGCCATTCTTACAGGGGTGAGGTGGTATCTTAGTGTTGTCTTAATTTGCATTTCTCTGACAATCAGTGACCTAGAGCAGTTTTTCATATGTTTGTTAGCCTTTTGGATCTCCTCTGGAGTGAATGTTTTGTTCATATCCTCTGCCCATTTTTGGATGGGGTCATTTGCTTTTTTGGTGCTAAGTTTGCTGAGCGCTTTATATATTTTGGTGATTAGTTTCTTGTCTGATGTCTGGCATGTGAAGATCTTCTCCCATTCTGTGAGGGGTCTCTCTGTTTGTGTGATAGTCTCTTTGGATGTGCAGAAGCTTTTCAATTTGATGTAGTCCCATTGGTTTGTTTCTGCTTTAGTCTTCCTTGCAATTGGGTTTGATTCATCAAAAATGTCCTTGAGGTGTATGTGGAAAAGTGTTTTACCAATGTTTTCCTCTAAGTATTTGATTGTTTCTGGTCTGACATCTAGGTCTTTGATCCATTTGGAGTTGATTTTTGTTTCTGGTGAGATAAAGTGGCTCAATTTCATTATTTTGATTTTTGTTTCTGGTGAGATAAAGTGGTTCAATTTCATTATTCTGCATGTTGCAACCCATTTTTCCCAGCACCATTTATTGAAGAGAGCCTCCTTTTTCCATTTAATCCTTTGGGCCCCCTTATCAAAGATTAGATGCCCATAGGTGTTGGGATTTACTTCTGGGCTTTCAATTCTGTTCCACTGGTCTGTGTGCCTATTTTTGTTCCAGTAGCATGCTGTTTTGATGATGATGGCTTTATAATATAGTTTAAGGTCTGGGAGTGTGATGCCTCCATTTCTGCTTCTTTTCCTCTAGATGGTTTTGGCAATTCTAGGTGTTTTCAGGTTCCAGATAAATGATTGTAGTGTTTGTTCTATTCTCTTAAAGAAGCTTGGTGGAACTTTGATGGGTATTGCATTAAATTTGTATATGGCTCTGGGAAGAATATTCATTTTGATGATGTTTATTCTTCCAATCCATGAGCATGGGATATCTTTCCATTTCTTGGTATCAGTTTCTATTTCCTTGAGTAGCGACTCATAGTTTTCAGCATACAAGTCTTTCACTTCTTTGGTCAACTTTATTCCTAGGTATTTGATTGATTTTGTTGAAACAGTAAATGGGAGTGATTTCTGGATGTCTTCTTCTTCAGATTTAGTGTTTGCATAAAGAAATGCCACTGATTTTTGTACATTGAGTTTGTAGCCTGATACCTTGCTATATTGCCTAATAACTTCCAGTAATTTTCTACTGGATTCTTTAGGTCTTTCTATGTATACTATCATATCATCTGCAAATAGTGAGAGCTTGACTTCTTCCCTTCCAACCTGCATTCCTTTGATTTCTTTCTCTTGCCTGATTGTTATGGCAAGAACTTCCAGTACTATGTTGAAGAGTAACAGTGACAGTGGACAGCTCTGTCTAGTCCCCGATCTGAGGGGGAATGCTTTCAGCTTCTGTCCATTGAGTATGATGTTGGCTGTAGGTTTGCTATATATAGACTCTACTATCTTGAGGAATTTCCCATCTATTCCCATTTTTTGTAGAGTTTTGAGCATGAATGGGTGTTGGATTTTGTCAAAGGCTTTCTCTGCATCTATTGAGATAATCATGTGGTTTTTGGCTTTGCTTTTATTGATGTGGTGAATGACATTGATTGACTTACGGATGTTGAACCAGCCTTGCATTCCTGGGATGAATCCCACTTGGTCATGATGAACAATCTTTTTGATGTGTTGCTGTATCCGGTTGGCCAAGATCTTGTTTAATATTTTGGCATCTATGTTCATCAGAGATATTGGTCTGTAGTTTTCCTTTTTTGTTCTGTCCCTATCAGCTTTTGGTATCAGGGTGATGTTGGCTTCATAAAAGGTGGATGGGAGTATTCCTGTTTCTTCAATCTTATGGAATAACTTAAGAAGTATGGGTATTAACTGTTTCCTGAAAGTTTTGTAGAATTTGTTTGTGAAGCCATCTGGTCCAGGACTTTCGTTGTTGGGGAGATTCTTAATAACGGTTTCAATTTCTTTGTCTGTGATTGGTGCATTTAGATTTTGTAGTTCTTCTTGGTTCAGTTTTGGGAGTGCATAGGTTTCTAGGAATTGTTCCATTTCTTCCAGATTCTCTAGCTTGGTGGCATATAGTTCTTTATAGAAGTTTCGCAGAATTCTCTGGATTTCTGTGGTGTCAGTTGTGATATCTCCTGCATCGTTTACAATTCTATTGATTTGAGTCTTCTCTCTTTTTTGTTTGGTGAGTCTGGCTAGGGGTTTGTCAATTTTGTTTAATCTTTCAAGGAACCAACATTTGCCTTCATTGATCTTTTGTATGGTTCTTTTATTTTCGATGTTGTTTATTTCTGCTCTAACTTTAGTGATTTCTGTCCTTCTGGTTGCTTTAGGGTTCCTTTGTTCCTCTTCCTCTAAGTCTTTGAGGTGTGCAGTAAGGTCGTTCATTTGAGCTTCTTCTTGGTGTTTAATATGTGATTGTATGGCTATAAGTTTCCCTCTCAGTACTGCTTTCGCTGTGTCCCAAATATTTTGATAGGTTGTGTCTTCATTTTCATTAGTTTCCAGGAACATTTGAATTTCCTGCTTGAGTGAGTCTCTGACCCAGTGGTTCTTAAGGAGCATGTTGTTTAGTTTCAAAATTCTGTGTCTTTTAATAATTTTCTGTTTGTTGTTAAATGTTAGTTTTACTCCACTGTGGTCTGAGAAGATACTTGGGATGATTTCAATGCTCTTGAATTTATTGATGCTGTCTTTGTGGCCTAACATGTGGTCTATCCTTGAGTATGTGTTATGTGGATTTGAAAAGAAGGTGTATTCCAGTTTTTTGGGGTGGAGGAGTCTGAAAATGTCCAAGAGGTCTAGTCTGTCGATCTCTTCATTCAATTCTCTTGTATCTTTATTGGTTCTCTGCTTTGTTCATCTGTCTTTGTGTGAGAGTGGGGTATTGAAGTCTTCCACTATTATTGTATTACTATTGATGTATTTTTGAAATTCTTTCAGTAGATGCTTAATGTATTTAAATGGTCCCTCGTTGGGTGCATAGATGTTAATAATTGTTAAGTCTTCTTGGCTCTAATCTTTATATAATGTCATTATGTAATGTCCTTGCCTACCTTTTATTACTTTATTTAATTTAAAATCTATCGTGTCTGAGATGAGAATGGCTGTTCCTGCCCTTTTTTGTGGTCCGTTAGCCTGTATGATAGTTTTCCATCCTTTCACTTAAAGTCTGTGTTTATCTTGTTGTGACAGATGGGATTCTTGCAAGCAGCATATGGTTGGGTTATGTTTTCTGATCCATCCCCCCACCCTGTGCCTTTTGATGGGTGATTTTAAGCCATTGACATTTATGGATATTATGGATTTAATGTATTCTAGTGCCATTGTTCTAAAAAAAATTGTTTGCTCTGATATATAGCAAGTATTATAGTGATGTTCTTGTTTATAAGAGATCTTTTAGTACCTCTTTCAGGGGCAGCTTGGTGATGGTTGCCTCCTTTAACTGTTGTTTATCTAAGAAGGTTTTGATCCCTCCATCTAATTTGAATGAAAGTCTAGCAGGACATATTATCCTTGGTTGAAACCCTTTTTCATTCAGGGCTCGATAGATATCTTGCCACTCCCTTCTGGCTTTTAGAGTTTGAGTGGAGAAGTCTGCAGATAATCTTATGGGTTTTCCCTTGTATGTGACTTTTTGTTTCTCTCTTGCAGCCTTTAGGAACCTTTCTTTATCCTTACTTCTTCTCATTGTGACTATGATGTGTCTTGGTGTCTTCAGGTCTGGGTTGATTCTGTTTGTTACTCTCTGGGCCTCTTGAATCTTGATATCCTTTCTGTTATTCAGGTCTGGGAAGTTTTCTTCTGTTATTTCCTCTAGAATGTTTGCTTCCCCTTCCTCTCTTTCTTCCTCTGGCAGGCCAATTATACGAATGTTACTTCTTTTGAGATCATCCCATATGTCTCTGTTGTTGTTTTCAGTGTCTCTCAATCTCTTTTTAAGCTCTTTCCCCTCTTTCTGTGTTTTCTCTAACTCATCCTCTGTCTGACTAATTCTGTTTTCTGCTTCTGTTAGTCTGCTTTCCCTTGCCTCAGCTTCTTTCTTCATTACAGCTATTTCAGCTTTCATTTCTCTAATTGCCTCAAGATAATCAGTATTTTCCTTGGGGGTCTCAACTGTTGTTTCCCTAATACTGCCATTCCTTTCCTCCAATGTTGTTTTCATTTCTGTGATTAATAAGTTTATTATTGCTTGCATACTTTTCTTATCTATGGTTACTTCTGGCTGATTTGTAGTTTCTTCTGGGCTCTTGTCTTCATTCATTGGGCTAGCAGTTTTATTTGTTTTTGATCTACCCATTTTTTTTATTTATGTGTTTCTTCTTTTTTTTAATGCTCTGTTGTTCCTCAGTTGTTGTGTCTTGAGTACAAGTAACACTGTACTAAATACCTTTATGACAATTGCACTCACCAACCTCAGGAATTACAGTAGCAGCTGAAGTAAGTATTGAAGTAGTTTAATCGTTACCAGTTAGCCAAACAATTTCTCCAGTCCGTGAAATAATAGTAGCCAAATCCCAGTGAAGATAGAGAAAAGAAAGAGAGGATAGCAAGGATAGACAGTTATGCAAATCTACTATCCAGTGTATATTCTAGGGGTAACAAGAGGGGAAAGGGAACTAGAGCAGAGATACACAGATAGAGAGTCCACTCTGAGTCAGATTTCTTCCCCAGAATAATTCACAAATTCAGAAAGGCGAAGAAGAAGGAATAAGTGTATGACAAGATTAAAAAAAAAAAGAGAGAGAGAGACAAGAGAGAGAAAAGGGAGAAGATAAGAAAAAGAGTTGTAATTAAAGAGCAGTGAAAGGAAATTCCTAAATGTGTATCAGTGAATTCAAAAAAGCACCCTGTTTGGTGGTGTGGGGTATCCTGCTAGGAGCTGGTCCCCAGGGACTGCTTATGGGTGGGGGGGGGCGGGAAGGAGGTATGCTTGAAAATTAAAAGGAAGAAAAAAGAATTTTTTCCCCTTTTTTCCCTACTCTGATTCTTAACCCAAATTAAGTTATAGTCCCCTCCTTGGTGTCACCACCATGACCTCTTATTGGCTGGCCTGCTAAAGGCAGAAAATCCTACTGTTTCCAGGAGATGTGTTCGGAGCTCAGCGGCTAGCAGCTTCTCAGTCCGCCATCTTCCGGGAAATTCCCCCCTCCAGACTTTTTTAAAGGATTTCTCGAAAATGAAAACTAGCTCCAAGTCCTTTGATCCAATGAGAGCTATACTCAAGAAGTCTTTGGATCCGCTCTCAGGGTCGCGGTGGTCCCTGAAGACTCCTAAGAGAAAGCCCCCGGAGCTATAGTGCTCCCTCCGGGTCCTCTGCCGGCCGCCCAGCAGAGCTCTGCAACCGGAAGAGGAGCCGCCTTCCCGGGCGGAGGACAATGCCCGGTGCACCCGCCTTGCCCGCCGCCCCCTGGGAAGTCTCTAGCAGCCACCCGCTAGTTCGTGCCACCTTTACTCTAATTCTTAACCCAAATTAAGTTATAGTCACCTCCTTGGTGTAACTGCTAGGACCCCTTATTGACTGGCCTGCTAAAGGCAGAAAATCCTACCGTTTCCAGAAGATGTGATCAGAGCTCACGCTGCTAGCGGCTTCTCAGTCCGCCATCTTCCCGGAACTCCTTGTCCCATTATTCTGTCTGCTTGACTGGATGATCTGTTCTGTTGAGAAATTATATCAACACAACAACTGAATCACAGAGTAATTAGAACAAGTATGTTGAGTTAAGTGAAGTATTTGTCTCTCAAATGTATCTAGATGTAGGAAGAATGTCTGTGGTGATATTGAAACAAAGATGGTGCGTATACATCTCTAGAGACAGATTTGTCATTTAAAAACTCCCTTTAGGCATGTCACCCTTTTTATTATTCATCTGTTTTGGAACATAGTGTACATAGAACTTTTGTTTTTACATTAAATTCTATGAGAGGCATTTTTCTACGTCACAAAAATGTTCCATCTGGTTATCTTATGAGACACTTCTTCTATTGTTAGTCTCTTTGCCCTATCAAATAAAATAAAAATTAAGGAGCTAAATGCCAGTCATTTAACTAGAGCTTAGTACTTAGGTAAAAGAAGGACTGGGAATTAATAGCTGGTCTGTATATGTCCTGCATGGTCAGTACCAATAATTCTAGAATGTGCTTGAACTAGAGAGGTTAACTAGAGCACAGTAGCAAAAAAATCTGTAAAAGCTGTGGGGAGAGGACACCAAACACTGGTGAATACAGTTTCTATTCTTTCACTTTCGTTAAAATACACAGGTTTGTATAACAGCATACCACAATCAACAATGGCTTTAGGATAAACTTGAATCAATACATACATACATACATACATACCTCATATTCAGATAAATCACTTTCTTATAGAGAGACTAGAAGGTTAAAGACATAACTTACATAGTTAAGCAATCTATTAAGATTCATGCCTGTGGTAAGTGACTATCCTAGAGTCATCCAATAGTCCTCATTGCCATGCGGGCTGGAGAACCAGGGCCCCCCCTTATTGTTATCCAGCAGAGAATTATCTCCTGTGTAAGTTCTGGGTGAATAGTAGATTGCCCAATGAAAGCCTCTTTTACAAAGTGGGCATTTGGTTAAGGGAGGTTTTAAATATCTATCATCTCCAGGTATCTTATAATCAAACTGTTTGAGATTCATTTTGCAATTCTTTTGTAAATGGCCCTCATTATTACATTTAAAACAAACCTTGTTTTGCATGGGCTGTACTGAGCCCACCACATATGTGACCTGATTAAATGCAGTGATAACATGTACTTTATGGGTTTGAGTCTGTCCCTCAGTACATGCTTTTATCATCTGAGAAATACTTAAATCTAGATCTTTAAGTGGCCCAAGAATTCCTTTACAATCTTGGTTTGCATTTTCATAGGCTAGTTGCTTAATTAAAATTCTGGCTGCATCTTTATTGTCCACTTGTCTACTCATAGCTTCTTGTAACCTGTCCACAAATTCTCTGTAGGGTTTTGTGGCTTCCTGAATAACAGAGATGAAAGATACTACATTAGTGCTAGGTCACTTATCACTTATTCTGACTGCTGATTGCACACCAAGGTGCCTGTCATTTTTTTTCTAATGTTCATATGTTCACTAGGAGAAGTAACAACACTCTCACCCACTAACTGACTGGGTGAGATATATCTGGGAACCCGATCTGGCCAAACTTTATATTCCATCTCAGCTCCTTCTGTAGGGAGAATGGGAAAAGCATCAAATTTAAGGCCTCACTCAATAGGAATTTTTCTGTTTTTATCACTGGTAACAGACAAATATGGGTCTATTGTAGGTGAAAGCAAAGGAGGATGAGGAGTTAGGAAGGGGTTGAGTGAGTCACCTGGCACAGTAGGAAGAAGTGGCAGTTGTAAGGAATCAGATGTAACATTAGAGGAAGGGGAGGAGCAAGGAAAGGAGAAAGGATTTCCATAAATTATAAGTGGCACCATGCCATTTCCCCCCTTTTTTTTGTTAAAGCCATAGATAGCCAGGCATAGGCAAGTCTGTAAGGTAGAGCTACAGGCCCAGCAGAAAAATGGGAGAACATTTGGGTAAAGTAAAGTGGTAAAGGGAATGGGGGTAAAACGAAGCCATTTAACATGTGTGGTATATAAAAGTCAAAGAAAAACTGACTTATGCAGAAAAACAAAAAAGAGGGGGTAATCAGAAACACATTGGAGCAGATTAAAGTCAGAGCCACATGGAGGTGGGATTAAAACTTTGAAACATGTTTGGGACCCTCAGCGGGGAAATAAAAGTGGACCATACATAGTAACTCAACACGTGGGAGATATAGTTAAACCACATAGAGAAAAAAGTGGGTAGGGCGAAATTAAAGTCAGACAACTAAAGTAGGGTTGGGACAAAAAAAATTGTCCCACGTTGGGTGCCATTTGTTGTTATTTAACTTAAAAAGGGTTTGGTTAAAGGCTATTTGCGGCACGTAAAAGGATTCACAGCAGGAGCTGGGAACTGGTTTAAACAATATAAGGTTTATTAGGGTGAAACAGGTAAAAGACAAAATAAGCACTTATCATCAAAGGTTAAGAGTATGCTAGGTTTATAAAGTCTGAATATAGTTATCAAAAGTTTAGTCCCATAAGATAAACAATTAACAGCTCTGGTAAAGGTTATGCAAGGCTGTAGAAGGGTCTAAAAGTTTACCAGTTAGCAGAGTCACACGTGTTCAGTTCCCAGGAGAAGTAGCCATGGCGGATGGATGCCTGGAGCACCTCTGTCGAGATGCTTCTGACCAGGAGAAGAAGCCACAGCCAAAGAGAGACAGAGTTCCAGCTGGTTGTACTTTTCTTTGTACCCCAGCACAGACTCAGTCTTCTCACAGTCCACCATGTGCCTGCGCAGAACACTGCATACTCTGTCACCAAGGCTGATTTCAGCACTGTGTTGGACTTCCATCCATGGTCACCGGTATACTGTGTCACCACAGCTTTTAGGAGTGGTGGATTCCTTGTGCAGGTACCAAAGCACAAAGCAATAAAGTCTGGTAGCAATAGCAGTTTTTTAATTGTAGCAAAATGTCTATAAACATCAGATTTACCATCCACACAACTTTCTTTCTGCTTTTTTTTTCTATTAATAGTGATTAAAAGGTTGCAACATTATAGTGTATAGTTCTGTACCTCATTCACCACCAGAATTCTGTATCTTCCCCCTCCCACCTCCCAAAGAGAACCATTATAGTTCTCACAAGTCTCAGAAACAGTTTGCTTGCTTCTGTTTGTTTGGTTTTTTTGTTTCAAGTTCATGTGTACTAATTCTCTAGATTCCACTTATGAGTGAAACTATCTGGTAGTTGTCCCTTCATCTTTTTTTTTTATTGCACTAAGCATAATCACCTCAACTTCCATCATTTTGTCCCCAAGGACACAATATCATCTTTTTTGATTGCAGAGTAGTATTCCATGGAATATATATCCCAAAACTCCTCTAGCCTGTCATCGTTTTATGGTCATTTAAGATGTTTTCACTCTTTGACTATTATGAATAATATAAATAAGGGTGCATGTGTCCCTTTAAATTAGTGTTTGTGCGCTGGATAAATGGCTAAAAGCATTATTGCTGGATCATAAAGTAATTCCATTTTTTTTCATTTAAAAATTATCCATACAGTCTTCCAAAGGGGCTACAACAGAATGCATTTCCACCAGTAGTGTAGCAAAGTTCTTTTTTTCTCACAACTTCTCTGACACTTATCATTTACTAATTTGTTGATAGAAGCCATTCTCTCAGATGCGAGATGGTATCTCAGCATAGTTTAGTTTGTATTTCTCTAAATGAAGTGGAGCATTTCTTCATATGTCTGTGGGCCATATGTATCTCTCCTTTAGAAAACTGTTTTGCTTTTTAGTCTACTTATTTATTGGGTTCTTTTTTTACTTGTTTTGGAGATTTATACCAGTTCTGTATAGCTGATTGATATCAGTCATTTGTCTGATGTGTGATGTGAAGATATCTTCTCCCATTTCCTTGGTTGCCTAGTTAGCATTGTATAGTTTGCTTTCGATGTGTAGAAGCTTTTTAGTTTCATGTCATCCCATTTATTTACTCTTGTTTTCATTTCCCATGCCTGGGGGTTGAGTCTCCAAATACATCTTTGATGTCAAGGTCCTGCAAAGTTTCACTGATATTCTCTTCTGCAAATTTTAAAGTTTCTGGTTTAAAATATAGATCTTTAATCAGTTTTGATTTGACTTTGGTATAGTATTAGGTAGTGGTCTAGCTTCACTTTTCTATATGTGGCTGTCCAATTTTTTCAGCACCATTTACCACATTGACTGGTTTTGTCCCCTTTGTTATATATTAGATGATTATAAATGTGTGGGCTTATTTCTGGGCTTTTGATTCTACTCCCTTGATCCAAATGTTCATTTTTTTCCCTAGTACCATGCTGTTTTGATTACTTTCGTTTTGTAGTATAAGTTGAGGAGCATGATACCTCCATACTTTTCCCTTTTATCTCATGACCTTTTGTGGTTCCACACATATTTTTGGACAAATGGTTTGATTTGCTTGAAAAATTCCATTGGGGTCTTGATAGGGACTGCATTGAAATTGTATATTGCTTTTGGTAGACTGGTCATTTTAATAATGTTTATTCTTTCAATCGAGAAATAAGGGATGTTCTTTCACTTCTATATTCTATATTCTCTTTCTTTGAACAATGCCCTGTAGTACTCATTGTAACAGTCCATCACCTTCTTCATGAGATGTTGTTAAAAATTCGGAGGCTCTAGCCGGCCGGGCTAGCTTCACGGGTGGGTAACAGAGATGTGGAGACAACGGCTGGGCAGGGAAGCTGTATTTCTTTATTCAGGAACAACGATTCATAAACTAAACCAAACTAATCACCAAACAGAACTCTGCTGTCTCTTTGCGGTGGCACAAACACTCTCCCTTACTCTCAAACTCAGGAACCCTCCGAACTCTCTCTCTTACTCTCGAACTCTGGAACCCTCTCTCTCTTCCTCTGCAACTCTGCAACTCTGGCGGGTTTCCTCGGGGCGGGGCCAAGCGGGCCCGCGAAATTAACTGGACTGATCTAATTCTCTCGGTGGGGGAGAACTAGAACCCAATGTAAAGCATACAACAATGAGATTCACTCCAAAATATTTTATCTTTTTTGGGTTTGATTGTAAATGTGATTGGGTCTTTTATTGTCCTTTCCTATGACTCCTTGTTTGTATACAGAAATGGCACAAGTTTATGTGTATTGATTTTGTATCCTGCTACTTTACTGAATTTATCAATTATTTCCAGTAGTTTTTTTTTTTGGTTTTTTTTTGTGTGTGGAGTCTTTAGGTTCTGTAGGTGTATTATTATGTCATCAGCAAACAGTGATAGTTTGATTTCTTCCTTCCCAATATGTATGGCTTTGATATATCTTTCTTGTCTGATTTCAGAGGCGAGGACCTCAAGGGCTATGTTTAATAATAGTAGAGATAGTGGGTATCCTTGTCCGTTTCTGGTTTTATAGGGCATATTTTCAATTTTTCCCTATTGACAGTGATGTTAGTGGTGGGTTTGTTGTCAATGGTATTTAGTACACTGAGGAATTTCTTTCTATTCCCAGTTTCTGGAGTGTGTTTATCATAAGTAGGTATTAGATCTAGTCAAATGCTATTTCAACATCAGTTGATATGACTATGTGCTTTTTATCTTTCTTTTTGCTGATATGATAAATTACATTGACTTGTGAATGTTGAATCATCCCTGCTTCCCAGGGGTGAGTCCCACTTGGTCTTAGTTAATTATTCTCTTGCTATGTTGTTGGATTCAATTTGCTAAAATCTTTTTTTTTTTCTTTTTTCCCCTCCATGGTTATTGCTGTGGATCAGTGCCTGCACTACAAATCTATTACTCCTGGTGTCCATTTTTCATTTTTATTAGAAAGGACAGAGAGAAGTTGAGAGAGAAGGGGGAGATAAAGATAGACACCTGAAGACCTGCTTTACCGCTTGTGAATCGACCCCACTGCAGGTGGGGAGCCAGGAGCTCAAGCTGAGATCCTTTAGGGGGTCCTTGTGCTTCATACTATGTGTGCTTAACCTGGTGAGCCACCGCCCAACCAACCTCCATTTGCTAAAATCTTGTTCAGGATCTTTACATCAGTGTTCATCAGAGATATATGTCTATAGCTTTTTTTGGTTTTATTTTTGTTTTCTGATAGAGTCCTTTTCTGCTTTGGGGGGTCAGAGTGATTTTAGTTTGGGAGTGTTTGCTCCTCTTTAGTTTTCTCAAAGTGTTTGGGGAGAATCTGTGTTAGTTCTTCTTTAAAGATGACCCATTCAATTTCTATTCCAGTGTTCAAACCATCTACTTCCTCTTAAACTAGGCTTAGCATGTGGTCTGATTCTTGAATACATCCATCTCTTCTAGGTTGTCCAATTTATTTGCATAGAGATGTACATAATATTCTTTGTATCTCCCCCTGATTATTTTTACCATGGGTTTCTCTATTTCTTTTTGTGAGTCTAGCCAGTGGCTTATATATTTTATCAATAATTTTGAAGAATCAGCTCTTGGTTTCGTTAATCTTTTGGACCATTTTTCTAGATTCTATTTCATTACTTTCTGCTCTGATTTTGTCTGTTTCCTTCCTCCTGTTAACTTTTGGGTCTCTTCAATGCTCCTTTTCTATTTGACTCAGTTGTGATGCTAGGTAGCCTACTGGAGATCTTCGTTGTTTGTTAACATGAGCCTGTGTTGCTATAAACTTCCACTAAGGACAGCTTTTGCTGTACCCCACAGGGTCTAGTAATTGGTCTCTTCATAGTCAGGAAAGCTAGTTTTTATGATTTCAGTATTCACATATCTATTAAGGCTGTCTTTGTGTCCCAACATGGTCAATCCTTGAGAATGTTCCATGTTCCATGTGTACTTCAAAAGGATGTATATTCTTTTTGGGGAATAAAAGGTTCTGAATGTATCTGTTAGGTTTATTTCATCTGTGACTTCATTTAAGATCTCTATTTCTTTGTATGAAACAACTTTCAAGTGTGCAATTTAATAATGTTCAGGACATTTACACTACTCTGTGGCTCATTTCTAGAACTTTTTTTTTTTGCCTCCAGAGTTATCACCTGTACTATGAATCCACTGCTCCTAGAGGCCATTTTTCCCCATCATGTTGCCCTTGTTGTTACTCCTATTGTTGTTGGATAGGACAGAGGGAAATCGAGAGAGGAAGGGAAGTCAGAGGGGGAGAGGAAGACACCTGCAGACCTGCTTCACCACTTGTGAAGCAACCCACCTGCAATTGGGGAGTTGGGCCCAAACCGGGATCCTTACCCTGGTCCTTGCACTTGGCACCATGTGTGCTTAACCCGCTGTGCTACCGCCTGGCCCCCTCCAGAATTCTTTTCATATTGCAAAACTCAAACTCTGAGCCCAGTAAATCATTCCCCCAACTGAAGTTCATACACAACCTTTACACTAGCCTTACTCTGCTGGTATTTTGGTCCTTATTTATTGGTTCCTAATATGAGCACATTAAAATGAATCAGGAGCCTCTTCTTTCTCTAATATTGGTTTGACATCATAATCCATGTACACTTTGGGAACATTTCCAAAACCTAAATAAGTAGGTTTTGGGTAGAAGCATATACATGGCCAAATTTGAATGAGCTGAGGCAAATTAATGTAGCATCACTTGAAATATAATGGGTTGAAAAGCCAAGCTATGATTAATTCATTTAACCTTGTTAGACTTGGCTCATAAAACCAGGAAGTGTACAGCACCAGAGCTTGCTTTCCTATTGATCAGGTCATTATTGAATACTTAATGTCCCCAGATGCTGTGGGGTTTATAGAGATAATACTTCAAGTAGGGAAAAGTGTTTCTTTGGTTATTCTTTTTTTTATTATTTTTTTTTAGTTCCCCACTTAAATGTAAGATGGCTTGTGAAGTACTAAGTGCTAGGCTATGGTACCATGAATAATTAATAGCCAGAACTCTCAGAAATCTAATTTTAGTCAAGAGCAAGAAGCAAATGTAGTAACACTAGGTCCCAGTTTCCATTTTTCACTTGTCACATGGCAAAGTAGTTACATGTAAGCAAGAAAACAGAAAAGGGAAGCTATAACAACCAGCATTTAGTTGCAAAGTTCTATCATCCAACCCTTCACTGATTCCTACTTGCTGAAAGCCTGCTGTGTGTAAGGCATGATGATTGAGACAGAAAAGCAGAGTTCTAGAGGGAACACTGATATGAAGATCTGTATTATGCGCATTAATATTTGACGGCTTTATCTGTAGCTGGGCAGTGGGAAAGCCAACCTCTGTTCTAATGCCAAATGAGCAGCAGCAGCAGGCTACACAGTGACGTGTGAGGGGTTATGTCAGCTCACTGTGTGGGTGTGAACATTAGTATGGGATTCTTCTCAAATGCCTTGAATTGCCTTTTGGATTTTTTTCTAAAGTGGCCTGTTAAGTGTGTGTGTGTGTGTTAGACAGACTATTATTGGCTGTAAACATGAGTAGATACCAAGTAGATGTGAGACATTATATCAAATGAATAGAATACATAAACTGAGTTTCTAACCCGTTTTTCTCTTACACAATACATAAATGCGCACAGACATACACACACGACACTCCAAGATGAAAAAGGATGTGCTTCCTCTAGCAATTCATTCAAAGAATGTGTTTGGACTCTTCCCCTCCTCTCTCCATTTCTCTCTGTCCTGTCCAACAACAACGACATCAATAACAACAACAGTAATAACTACATCAATAAAACAACAAGGGCAACAAAATAATAAATAAATATTTTTTAAATCTTTTTTAAAAAAAGAATGTGTTTGGACATGCCTGCAGAAATGTATGTACAATGATGTCATTCAGGCATTGGTGTGTGTGTGCATAAATATATGCTTATGCACATAGGCGTGTTCTCCCTCCCATACCTACCATCCACCCTCCCTCCCACCACCACCACCATGCACACACAGCCTACATTTCAATACGGGTTTGCCAGAATTCTCTGCTCTAACTTTTATATTACTGTGTGCTATTTGCATAATTAAAAATCACTACAAAAATTTATAAAGAGTTCAATTATAACTTGCTTTCCCTTTATATAATACAGATATTCATATCTTTGTTGTTGTTGTTGACAGATACAGAGAGAAATTGAGAGAGAAGGGGAGATAGGGAGAGCCACCAAGTTCCAGATGCTACTACAATTCCATCCTGACCTTACTGGGCAGATGACCTTGCCAGTGTGTCCTGGAACCTCACCTCTCCAAAGCCCAACCCTACTAGGGAATGATAGAGACAGGTTGGGTATATGGATTAACCAGCCAATACCCATGTCCAGCAGAGAAGCAGTAGCAGAAGCCAGGAAGCCTTCCTTCTTCACCCCAAAAATAATTTTTGTCTATACTCCCAAAGTGGGAAATGTTAGGGGAAGATGATCAGAGGGCTCTGAACCCCACTTCTACTGATATCCAGGACTTTTGTGACTAGGAACCTTTGTGTTTGCCTCATCAATAAGAGGGAAGAGAGTTTGGAGAACACCTGAGGAAGTCAGGGCCTGTTTCCCTTACCTGAGAGGGAAGAGGAGAAAGGAAGCATACTCAGAAGTTGTAATAGTTGAAGGTGTGGCTTAGTAAGGAGGTGAAGACATGGCCTTAGAAGTAAATAAAAAGGAGAGGATGGGATATAGAGTTCTGGTTATGGGAATTGTGTAGAAGTGTACCACTCTAATCCTATAGTCTTGTCAATATTTCCATTTTATAAATAAAAATAAATAAATAAATTTTAAAAAGTGGACATAAACTTCCACATGGGGTTATCATTCTTTGCCCAAATATCTTCTTTAGTGCTGGCCTTTTCATTTCCTGATTAAATTTTAAAAATATTTTTATCAAAAAAAAAAGAAACCCTATGAGGACTACTTAGAGTGGGGGGGGGGGCTTTAACAAAATTACTCATTTGAAACTTATAAATTTAAAAGTAGTCTTGGAGCATATATTCAATAGAGAACTAAACAGTTAAAAAGTACTATATTGTCTTTTTGGAACAAAATGAACAGGACTGGCAGTGATAATGTTTAGTGAACTAAGTGATTAATAACTACCAAGTGATTCCACACCTATGTTTAATACAGAGAATTAAAACATGGATTTGCAAAAAAAAAAAAAAAAAAAGTATATATAGTCAGCCCATATCTGTAACCTAGGTAGAACTAGGGCATAAAGTTATACCCTTATTATCAATAATCTTGTCAGTCACTATGAAACCACTATTAAAAATATAAAAAGAGACAGAGGGAGAGAGAGAGACACCTGCAGCACTGTCTCAGTGCTTGTGAGGCTTCTTCCCTGCATGCTGTAGATTTTGTGTGTGTGTGTGTGTGTGTGTGTGTGTGTGTGTTTCTCTCAGCCTGGTGCCCCACCACCTGGTCCCGAATTTACAGGTATTTGATTTTGTAGTAGTAGTGAATTTGAAGTGGAAAGTTGATATCCTTATGCTATTTAGATTGATTTGGTGTTAGATTGACGAGGTTTCACAGCTGGCTTCCATACAGAATTGGGTAACGACTGTGTGTTACCCTGTGGGAAAGACTGTCTGTAGGGGGCCCAGCCAGCTGGCTCTAGGGGAGCCTGCTCTCCCAGTTGCATGTGGACACCATCATGTGCAAGAACCTAGGTTCAAGCTCCCAATCCCCACTTTTAAGGGGGAAGCTCCACAAGTGATGAAGTAGTGCTGCAGGTGTCTCTCTGCCTATCTTCTCCTTCCCTTTCATTTTTTTCTCTGTCCCATAAAATTAAGAAGTAATAAAACCGTTTTAAAGATTTTTAGAGAAAATAATATCTCTAGAAAGGTATTTTTGAAGTTTGTTGGATGGGGTAAGTGAATTTTTAAAATCAAACTCAGTAGTAAAATGATCTTCTCCTAGAAGTTCTTAGTTTGAGCCAGAAAGATAGGTCACCTGGTTGTGTGCTTGCTTTGTCATACATATGACCCAGGTTTGAGCCTGGGGACACTGCACTGGGAAAACTTCTGTACTATGGCATCTTTCCCTCTCTGGATCTTTCCTTTTATCTGAAAAATCTTGACTTGAAACAGTGAAATCCTGGTGATGACAATGAAAAAGCCTTATTTTTGTGTGTTAAAATTTGAAGGCTTATGCATTAAAAGGAAAAAGAAAAAAAAACAACACTAGGAGTCAGGCAGTAGCGCAGCAGATTAAGCACGTAGTGCAAAGTGCAAGGACCCGCATAAGAATCCCGGTTCTAGACCCTGCCTCCCCACCTGCAGGGGAGTCGCTTTACAGGCAGGGCTGCAGGTGTCTGTCTTTCTCTCCCCCTCACTGTCTTCCCCTCCTCTCTCCATTTCTCTCTGTCCTATCCAACAATGAAGACATCAATAACAACAACAATAACAATAACTACAACAATAAAAGAAGGGCAACAAAAGGGAAAATAAATAAATAAAATATTTTTAAAAAACACTGTTAACCACCTGCTTTTAGCTGGGTGTTTGCAGATATTGTGTGTTGTATTTGCAATGTTGGCTTGCTAAGATAGCCTCCGTTGCCATTTTTTATTGTGCACCATGATTTGAAAAATTGGGCAGATTCTAAACCAACACGTAGACTTATTATGAACCTCCTTGCTTCTTTAAGTGTTTTCTTGGGAAATTTTAACCTGCTAGAATATCTTAACTTTTTCTATTCAATTATTATTACTACATAGTGATCCTGATACATCAAATGTTTTAAAAACAGAAGTGTATGATAATTATATTTTAATTATATCATAATTATATAAAATAATTATATTTTGTTTCTTTAACAGAAATCATAGCCCATTAATGAGCTTTGGAGCCAGCTTTGTCAGTTTTTTGGTAAGTCAATATGGGAAGACATGTTGGCATGAAGAAAAAATATGTAAAATGTCTTTCCGTGGGTACTGGGTATATAGCTTCTCCAGTATATAAATCTTTGAGAATTTAGAAGAAGTAAGATGTTTACCTACTAACCATTGCCAGTGTGAGATCCTCTTTTGTCTATCTTTAAAAATAATAGACTTGGACTAGGTTTGGTGTATTACACCAAAGTAAAGGACTCTTTAGGGAGGAGAGAGTTTAGGTCCCGGTGCATGATGGTGGAGGATGACCTAGGGTGGCGTGAGAGTGTTTTGCAGAAAGCTGAGAAATTTTACACATGTACCAACGACTGTATTTACGTAAACCAGTAAATAAAAAAATAATAAAATAAAAACAATAATAAAATAAAAGACTTACACTTCTTAAAATATTATATTTATTTTCCTGGCCAAAGTCCTTTTTCTAACAAAGTGTAATTGAAAGCACTTTCTCAAATAAAACTTCACCAAGGGAAAGGATAGGTCAGACTTTGGATAATAAGGACTTTCTTTATAGTTATTAAGTGCATATAGATTGGAAGTCCAGTTAGTAGAACTAAAATTTGTCAGTACTGCATTTTTTGGGGGAATAACATAACTTATTAATCACAGTTTTTCACTTGCTAGCAAAATTTTCTTTACATGTACTTAAAACATTAGCTTCAATCATTGAATCAGAAAGTAACTACTGAGATACTTTCTTCTTCTAGGGTTTGCCCTTCTTCCGTAGCCAGTCAACAGTGTCTGCTTGTTGCTGGCTTTAAAAGTGACTGGGTTCCATGTGGATTCATTCGGCTAGGAAGGATCGTCAGTTTCCCCAATGAATGGGTACTCACGGGATGCACCACAGGAAGGTCGATCCAATGCATCCCTGAGATACTTTAAATTACTGGGACTTTTTTTCTCGAAAGGGTAGGGAAGCATAAGATTACCATTGAGTGGTGGCACGCTTGGTTGAGTGCACATGTCACAGTGCACAAGGACCTGAGTTCAAGCCCTCAGTCCCCACCTGCAATGGGAAAGTACTGCATTTTAAAGTACTCATATTTAGGAATTGAGGAATAAATTGCACTTTGAATTTAAAGGAAATTAGGCAGTGTAGAAAATGGATGCTACTTTTTTTTAGAAACATGTAACATTACATAAACTGCTTCTAAGCACAAATTTTTAAAATTGTTTTTTTAAATTGTTTATAATTATCTTTATTTATTTATTGGATAGAGACAGGCAGAAATTGAGAGGAATGGGGAGACAGAGAGGGAGAGAGACACCTGCAGCCCTGCTCCACAGATCGTGAAGCTACCCCTTTGCAGGTGGGGACTGGGGCCTTGAACTGGGATCATTGTGCTTAGTACTATGCAATAAACCAGGTGTGCCACCACTGGCCTCTAAGCACAAAAAATAAAAAGTAAAATCACAGACATTTTAGCAACAACAAAAAATAATAACACATGGAAGTTGAAAGAAGTAAAATGAAGAAGACCTTTAGATTTTAGACTTAGCAAGATGTCAGCAAGTGGTTATGACTTAGCTGTGGTCAACCATAGGCATCAGGGCAGTTTCTGGTGACCTGGACTTTCGTTCAAGCTGTTTATTTTCTCTTACTGCTAGGTAATAAAGTCAAAATTAAAAACCTGCCTCCTGACATTAAGGGAAATGATACTGTGAGAGGACCATCATATGGGAGTCCATGTAACTACAGAGGCTTGACTGGATGGTAGAATGGGGAGAGGGATGTAGGAACAGGTTTGAGATTTGACTAGGAAGAGGGATGTGCTGAGGAGACTTGGGCTGAGGTGGCTATTGTCTGCATTGGCTGCAATGGAAAAGAAAGTTAAAGTCTGAGGCTGGACAGTAGCACACCTGGTTAAGCGCACATGGTGTGAAACGCAAGGACTGGTGTGAGGATCCCCATTTGAGCTCCTAGCTCCCCACCTGCAGGGAGGTGGCTTTACAGGTAGTGAAGCAGGTCTGCAGGTGTCTATCTTTCTCTCCCCATCTCTGTCTTCTCCTCCTTTCTCCATTTCTCTCTATCCTATCCAACAACAACAATAACAATAATAACAACATGGAGAGAATGGCCACCAGGAGCAGTAGCTAGGTTTTGCTGGGACTAAGCTCCAGTGACAACACTTGGAGGCAAAATAAATAAATAAATGAATATATAAATAAATAAGACTATAAGGTTAAAGTCACACTGAGAAGACCTAGCATTCCAAGGTGAGGTTGACTGATTTAGATAGGCAATAAAGAACTTGGTGCAGTGAGCTTTTGAGACCCTTCCAAGAGCCAAGTGTACTTACTGTCTTTGCCCTGCAACCATTTCATGTCAGAACCCACAGTTCTGGGAGAAAATAGATTTTTAGCTGAGAGTGTTTGCCCCCACCCAGTCAAATGTGGCTTGAAAAGAATATGCCAGAAACAGGTGTTTTAAAACCAGCTGACAGTGGAATTTTTCATGTGGGCAATGTAAAATGGATTACTTGTAAGGAAACCGATTGGAATTGCTTTCCCTGAGAAGACTATAGAGGTATTATAGAGGTGTATCTTTATTTAATATTAAAATTATAGAATTTCTTTAGGGTGTTCTATAACATAACTTTCCAGAAATAATTTAAAATTTAAATAGTTTTTGTTCTAGCTTGGAATTTTATTGTGATGAATTGGCCTGAGTTTTAGACACTTAATTTATTCTTTTTTTTTTCCTTACTTTTTTCTTGGGAGAATGCCATGATGACATTTGAAGAGGAAAAAATGCAGCTGGCATGTGATGACTTGAAAACTACAGAAAAGTTGTGTGAGAGTGAAGAGGCAGGAGTAATTGAAACAATCAAGAATAAAATAAAAAAGAATGTAAGTGCTATGTCTTCAGGTTATGAACTACCATTCATTGCTCATTTCCTTGGTGTTTGGTCGTTAGAATGTAGCTAATGGTACAGAATCTTTCTTAGGGGTTTTGACTGCATAAAATGTGTTTCTTTAAACAGCTGATACCCTCTCCAGTCCCTACAACTATACAATAGATTTCTTTTGCTACCTCAGAACTATCTTCCATAGTGTACATATGTTTGCCCAGGGAAGTCAGCTTGGTGTCATGGCAATATACCATGTCATGGTAATATCTGCAACATGGTGGCTGAAAAAGCATTAAAATATAAAGCAGGAAAAAATTGTTTGATAATCAAAAACCTAAAGGCAAGAATATAGCAGAAGAGATTTGGGTTTCCATTTTGGAAAAAGCTAGTAGGTCTATTTTAGATATTTTCCAACGGGCTCATGACTTCACTAATTTTTGCCTGAGCCTGAAGGGAACATTCAGGTGGACCAAAGGTATTGTCTGAGGAGATGGTATCAGAGTTGGAAAAAGGACTAGAAAGCTGGATCAGGGAAGAGAGTAACTCACAAATATGGGAAAAGTATATAAATACTGTTAACTGTAAACTACATTGATTTGATCTGGGGTCCATATTCAGGACAGGAGCCTGTGTAACCTCTGCATTCCTGTAGGTCTGAGCCCACATTCTGTGGTCATAGGTAGGAATATTCCAGGCTGCACTCATTGCAGGACCCGTTTTCCGCAAGTGACAGAGTTATGTTGACCCAACCTCCCTTCAGACAATGGGGCAGTCCCTACCATTGTTGATCCACATTAAGGGTGCTGGACAGATCTTGAGTGAAGGTCTTTTCCATTCAGAATTTTGAATATATCACACCAATCATTTCTGACCTTTAGAATTCCTATTGTGAATTCAGCCGATAGCCTGTGGGATTCTTTTGTAGGTCTTGTGGAATTTTTTCTTCTCCAGTTAAATTTTAATTTCACACATGCTACAAAATATTATAGTACAATATTGAGCATACTTGTAACTATAAAATACAGATCTCAAATTTGCATCTAATTGGACATTATATATACTTTGTTTTTTTATAGAAAGGTTAATAATCTAAGTACAAATTTTGTAGTAGCCCAAACAGGAAGCAACCCAGGTGTCTAACACCAGATGAGTGGCTGTGTAAGTTGTGGTGTATATATATATACACAATGGAATACTACTCAGCTATTAAAAACGATGATGTCACCTTTAACTCATATTGAATGGAGATGAAGGAATCATGTTAAGTGAAAGAGAAGGTTGAATATGGGGTGATTCACTAATGGACAGAACTTACAGATTCATTTATTTATTATTTTTTTGATTCTTCAGTGTTCTAACTACTTTATAGGGTAGTAAGTTCAGCATGGCCTCATTGGAGTGTAAGATAATTTACTTGTCTATGCTCAGAATCTAGTAGTTGCCTAGTATACTTGATAATAATTAAAATTTGTAATGAGTCCTTGCAGTTTAAAAAGCATTTCACACAGAGTATCTCATTAGCCATTTCAGCAGCACTGCACAATGATTATTATAAGCAAAGAAATTGAAGTATCACTTGATTGACATTTATCTAAACTGAGTGATGAGTGCTGAGGATTAGCTTGGAGACAACAGTGACCATGATGAATTATGCTAATTATGTTAACCTAGAAATAGGTGAGACTTATCATGTGTATATCAGTATTTACTATTTTCATGTTTGTAAAAATATAACCATTTCTTTTGTCACTGTGAAACCATCATAAAGCCATGTATCTTGCTTTGTCCATGTTTATTCTGTATTACAAAGTTAGTGTTCTGTTTCAAGTGATTTTAATAACTTTGAAGCATTTTTTTACAATAAGCCCCAACATTAAAAAAAATTTTTTTTGTAATTTTATTTATTTTCCCTTTTGTTGCCTTTGTTGTCTTTTTATTGTCATTGTAGTTATTGTTGTTGTTACTGATGTCATCGTTGTTAGACAGGACAAAGAGAACTGGAGAGAGGAGGGGAAGACAGGAGGGGGAGAGAAAGACAGACACCTGCAGACCTGCTTCACTGCCTGTAAAGTGACTCCCATGCAGGTGGGGACCCGGGGCCTCAAACCAGGATCCTTACACCGGTCCTTGCGCTTTGTGCCATGTGTGCTTAACTTGTTGCACAACCGCCCGACTCCCAACATTTTTTTAAAATTTTTTTTATTTAAGAAAGGATTAATTAACAAAACCATAGGGTAGGAGGGGTACAACTCCACACAATTCCCACCACCCAATCTCCATATCCTACCCCCTCCCATGATAGCTTTCCCATTCTCTATCCCTCTGGGAGCATGGACCCAGGGTCATTGAGGGTTGCAGAAGGTAGAAGGTATGGCTTCTGTAATTGCTTCCCCGCTGAACATTGGCGTTGACTGGTCAGTCCATACTCCCAATCAGCCTCTCTCTTTCCCTAGTAGGGTGTGTCTCTGGGGAAGCTGAGCTCCAGGACACATTGGTGGGGTCTTCAATCCAGGGAAGCCTGGCTAGCATCCTGATGGCATCTGGAACCTGGTGATTGAAAAGAGAGTTAACATACAAAGCCAAACAAATTGTTGAGCAATCATGGACCCAAAGCTTGGAATAGTGGAGAGGAAGTGTTAGGGAGGTACTCACTGCAAACTCTAGTGTACTTCTGCTTTCAGGTATATATTTTGCAGTAGTTTATGGATACGTGTGAATATAAGCTGTCTCTCACAGAAACTGGTGTATATCTAGGTTTTGGGACTTTGTTAGAAAGTGAACCACCTGAGATGAAATTAGAGTGTACTATAAAAGGAAAGGTCTCACCCGAGTAATGAAGCTGAAGGGTTGTCATTCCACACGTGAAGTCTCTGGACACAGTCTGAGGTGAAGCATGTTGAGGTGGCAATCGTTGCATTGGTTAGGTTGAGGTCGGCGGATGCAATATTATTTGATATGGATTGGGAGGGGCATACGGGAAAGTGGACCCTATCCAAGGGTTCCAGGACTGGGGGAAGTAGGGGCTCTATAGTGGAGATGTGAGGTTCCTGCTGTCTTAGGGTTCAGAAAGACAATAGAGGGGAGTCGGGCTGTAGTGCAGCGGGTTAAGCACAGGTGGCGCAAAGCACAAGGACCGGCCTAAGGCTCCCGGTTCGAACCCCAGTCCCCACCTGCAGGGGAGTCGCTGCACAGGCGGTGAAGCAGGTCTGCAGGTGTCTATCTTTCTCTCCTCCTCTCTGTCTTCCCCTCCTCTCTCCATTTCTCTCTGTCCTATCCAACAACGACGACGACAACAACAATAATAACTACAAGAATAAAACAACAAGGGCAACAAAAGGGAATAAATAAATAAAATAAAATATTTTTAAAAATTTTAAAAATTTAAAAAAAAGAAAAAGTTTAAAAAAAAACAAAAAGACAATCAATAGTTAATGTTATCATCACATTACTTGGTAATTGGGTTAACTTTGAAAAGTCCTTTTGTTATGGTTTGCTGTACAGTACCCAGTATCTTGTATATAGCTGTGCTATTGGATGCTTCTAATCTACTTGGTCTAGGCTTTTGAGAGAGTCCGCATATCAAATACACAGCCTATATATTAAAAAGATTCAGTTTATGTTTTGAAAAAATTTGAGACGTACAATTGATTTTCCCCCTCTCATATTAATTAACTACTGATTTATATGTCTACATTTTGCTAGGAGTGTACATAAACACCATTCCCACCACCAAAAGACTGTGACCCATCCCTCCCACCCACCCCCAGCCCCCACTGGCCCAGGAAGCTGCATGTCTACTTCTCACCACAGGGCTTTTACTTTGGTGCCCTACTTACAATTTGGTCAGGTCCTGCTTTTAGTTTCCCTTTCAGATCTTCTTAGTCAAATTCTGTTGATGAGTGGGATCATCCCATACTCATCTTTATCTTTCTGACTTAGCTCACTTAACATAATTCCTTCTAGCTCTGTCCAAGATGGGTCAGAGAAGGTGGGTTCATTGTTCTTGATAGCTGCATAGTATTCCACTGTATATATATATACCACAGCTTTCTCAGCCACTCATCTGTTGTTGGGCACCTGGGTTGCTTCCAGGTTTTAGCTATTATGAATTGTGCTGCTATGAACATAGGAGTACACACCTCTTTTTGGTTGGGTGTTATGGAGTCCTTGGGGTATAACCCCAGAAGAGAAATTACTGGATCATATGGAAGGTCCATGTCTAGCCTTCTGAGAGTTTTCCAGACTGCTCTCCACAGAGGCTGGACCAATTTACATTCTCATCAGCAATGTAAAAGGGTTCCTCTGTCCCCACATCCTCTCCAGCATTTGTTGCTGCTGTCCTTTTTGATGTATGCCATTCTTACAGGAGTGAGGTGGTATCTTAGTGTTGTCTTAATTTGCATTTCTCTGACAATCAGTGACCTAGAGCAGTTTTTCATATGTTTGTTAGGCTTTTGGATCTCCTCTGGAGTGAATGTTTTGTTCATATCCTCTGCCCATTTTTGGATGGGGTCATTTGCTTTTTTGGTGCTAAGTTTGCTGAGCGCTTTATATATTTTGGTGATTAGTTTCTTGTCTGATGTCTGGCATGTGAAGATCTTCTCCCATTCTGTGAGGGGTCTCTCTGTTTGTTTGATAGTTTCTTTGGATGTGCAGAAGCTTTTCAATTTGATGTAGTCCCATTGGTTTGTTTCTGCTTTAGTCTTCCTTGCAATTGGGTTTGATTCATCAAAGATGTCCTTGAGGTGTATGTGGGAAAGTGTTTTACCAATGTTTTCCTCTAAGTATTTGATTGTTTCTGGTCTGACATCTAGGTCTTTGATCCATTTGGAGTTGATTTTTGTTTCTGGTGAGATAAAGTGGTTCAGTTTCATTCTTCTGTATGTTACATCCCAGTTTTCCCAGCACCATTTATTGAAGAGAGCCTCCTTCTTCCACTTATTGCTTTGGGCCCCCTTATCAAAGATTAGATGTCCAAAGGTGTAGGGACCAACATTTTTTTAAAGTAGATTTTTTTAGCTTTGCTTTTTGTTTATTTCACAGAGCACCTAGGAGGTTATACTTAAATTTCAAGTTCAATCAGTGATTCATTCAAAACTAATTTTAATTCTTCTCCTTAGATGTCTTATCCTTAACTACAATTTAATCAGTTTCTAGCCCTCATATCTCAGTTGTATGCAAGAGGAGAGTAAACTCTAATGTTAGTCTTGCCTGCAGTAGAAAACTGCAGAGCTGGATTTTCATGTTAACCACTTTGGGGAATGGACTGTGCTTTTAGTGACTTTCATTTTATTAAGTAAGGACTTATACTGTTTTAAAAAGTTAGAACTCTGAATTTCTCTGTTAATTTTCACATTTCTCATGAATTCAGTTTTTGGTTTGTTATTTTTTCCCTCCAGGGTTGTTGCTGGGGGGTTTAGTGCCAGCACTATGTATCCACTATTCCTGGTGGCCATTTTTTTCTTTTCGTTTTCTTCTATAGGACAGAGAGAAATAGAGATGAGAGGGAAAGATAGAAAGGAAGAGAGATACCCGTAGACCTGTTTCACTGCTTGTGAGAGGCCCCTCCCCACACACACACATAGGTGGGGAGCAGGGGTCTCAAACCCATGTCCCTGTGTATAGTAACATGTGTGCCCAACCAAGTGTGCTACTGCCCAGCCCCAACTCAGTTTTTATAACTTAGAGTATTTGTCTTTGAGTCATGATGCTTTTTTATTATCTTTTTTTATTTTTATTTTATTTATTTTATTTATTCCCTTTTGTTGCCCTTGTTGTTTTTTATTGTTGTAGCTATTATTGTTGTTGTTGTTGTTGGATAGGACAGAGAGAAATGGAGAGAGGAGGGGAAGACAGAGAGGGGGAGAGAAAGATAGACACCTGCAGACCTGCTTCACCGCCTGTGAAGCGACTCCCCTGCAGGTGGGGAGCCGGGGTTTGAACCGGGATCCTTATGCCGGTCCTTGTGCTTTGCGCCACCTGCGCTTAACCCGCTGCGCTACAGCCCGACTCCCGAGTCATGATGCTTTTAAGTGTTGTATTATCATCAGAGCAAATCTAGACCCACTGAAATGAAGTCCCAGGATTACAGGATAAATGTCAGTTTTTGCCCTTTTTCACATCCCCTATATGAAATTATTTTGCACTATAGAGCAGTTGTTTGGAATGAATATATTTTGTGTATAATATATCAGTGTATTCCTTTTTCCCACTAAATAGGTGGATGTCCGAAAATCTGCCCCTTCTATGGTTGATCGGCTTCAGAGGCAGATAATTATTGCTGACTGTCAAGTTTATCTGGCTGTACTTGCATTTGTAAAGCAAGAATTGTCAGGTATGTCAAAGCCTTCTTTCTTTTTTAATGGTGTTTGCTATTCAGTGGGCACAACCAGTAGGTTATTTATTTATTTATTTATTTATTTATTTATTTAGAATGCCTCTTATTTCCATCTTTAGGAACATGCCACATTTCTTTGGCCATGAACTGATTTATTACTTGGGAAATTGAACCCACAGATGCTTTATGTGTGTCTAACCTTTGGTCCTGAAGTCTGTGTTTCATCTTTCTGTCTCAAGATAATACTGTTATACTTGGAAAACTTACCAATGACGGAGAGAGGGAGATGTAATACTTTTCTCTTTGTGGGTATCAAGTTACAGTAATAACCTTTAAAGTGAAATGTAACTGGTTTAAGTATTTTTTTTTTTTTTTATTTATTCTCTTTTGTTGCCCTTGTTGTTTTATTGTTGTAGTTATTATTGTTGTCGTCGTTGTTGGATAGGACAGAGAGAAATGGAGAGAGGGAGGGGAAGACAGAGAGGGGGAGAGAAAGATAGACACCTGCAGACCTGCTTCACCGCCTGTGAAGCGACTCCCCTGCAAGTGGGGAGCCGGGGCTAGAACCGGGATCCTTACGCCGGTCCTTGTGCTTTGTGCCACCTGCGCTTAACCCGCTGCGCTACAGCCCGACTCCCCTGGTTTAAGTATTGTAGGAAAATGTTACTGTGAGCTTGAGCATGTACTAAAGATTACTTAGTATACTGGAGTGACCTGCATTAATAAATCTTGATGAGGATTATAAACTGACTTTTTAAGACAGATGGTTTCCTAGGTTCTGCAGTTTTACTTACTTGAGTTGTAGAGACTCAAATTACGTCTCTACTAGCTAGCAGTAAGGCTGAGTTAGTTAATCACTGACAATAGTTTTTTGGCTTATGTGACTATGTCTTTCCTAATACTAAGAGTAGAAACTTGCCTCTTTGGTAAATAGAATTTATTTGAAAATTAATGAGAAAAAATGACAATCTAAAAAGGAAATCTGCTAAAAATCATAAGCAGTAAAGTATATTATTCTAAATCTTGGTTAAAAATGTATGTTGCTAAAAATTATATCATAGAATTTCTTTTCTAAGCTATCAGAGGCCAATTTTCCTCCAACCTTCCTTTTTTCTCTCTTTCTGTATCTCCCCTTCTTACCCCCTCCTTCCAGTCTTATACTTGAGGATGGTTTGTTTCTATTTGGAACAAGTCCAAGCTGAAATTGAACTTATTTTGACATCCAAATTTTGGGCTTCCTAGAATTTATCATTATTTTAAAGTATGTTCTGTCTTTCTACATTTACCTTTTGCTTCCTCTCTCTCTCTCTCTCTGTCTGGTCTGTCTGTCTATGTTTTCCTCTCTGTTTAATCCAAATGTGAGGGCTATCCTGACACTTTCATGGTTAAGGGCTTAAAATGCAGCTAAAAAGAAGTCATCATTTGAAATTTCACAATGAAATATGTATATAAAAGAGTAATGGACCTATCTGGGCCTCTTAGGTTAAGACAGGCTTTCTGGCATTTTCTATGACCTTGTACTACTTTTTCCTTTATTTTTTTATCTCTTTACTTACTTTTTATTTCTTTATTGGAGGATTAATGGTTTACAGTCAACAGTAAAATACATGTACATGTTTAACATGTGTAACATTTCTCAGTTTTCCATGTCACAATATAACCTCCACTCCTCTGCCATCATATTCCAGGACCTGAACCCTCTCCCCAGCCCCAGTCTTTTCCTTTGGTGCAGTACACCAATTCCAGTCCTAGTTCTGCTTACTGTTTTTCCCTCCTGACCTTATTTTTCAGCGTCTATGAATGAGATCTACCCATATTCATCCTTCTCTTTCTGGCTGATCTCACTTAACATGATCCGTTCAATTTAATAGCTGAGTAGTATTCCATTGTGTATATACACCATAACTTGCTCAGCCACTCATTTGTTGTTGGACACCTGGGTTGCTTCTAGGTTTTGGCTATTAAAAATTGTGCTGCTATGAGCATAGGTATACACAAATCTTTTTGGATGGGTGTGTTGGGTCCCTTAGGATATATCCCCAGGAGAGGAATTGCAAGATCATAGGGTAAGCCCACTTATAGCCTTCTGAGAGTTCTCCAGACTACTCTCCACAGGGTTTGGGTCCATTTATATTCCACTAGCAGTCCCCACAACCTCTCCAGCATTTGTTGCTATTTATTTATTTATTTAATTACTTACTTATTTACTTTTATTGCCATCAGGATTATCCTAGTACTTACTGCCTGCACAAATAATCTACCACTTTAGATGACCATTATTCATTTTTCTTTCTTTTTGAATAGAGACGGAGGGAAGTTGAGAGGAGGGTGAATAGAGAGGGAGAGAGAAAGAGAGCTACCTGCAATAATGTTTCACTGCTCCAAAGCTCCCCCCGCCCACCTGCAGGTGGGACCAGGGGCCTGAGCTCAAGTCCTTGCTCGTGGCATGTGTGCTCTACCCAGTATGCCACCACTGATCCCCAAAAGGACTGTTTAAAAAAATAAATAAATTTGTATTATCTATTTATTTATTGGATAGAGACAGTCAAATCAAGAAGGAAGGGAAGATAGAGAGGATAAGAGACAGAGACACACCTCCAACCTTGCTTCACCACTGCTGGTGGGCACCTGGGACTTGAATCTGGTTCCTTGTGCATTGTGACATGTGCGCTCAATCAGGTGCTCCACCACCTACCCTCTAAAAGGACTGTTTTATGGAGGTCATTTTAACCATTAGGAAAATGTCTGTTGTAAAATAATGATAATTCAAATATAGTAAAATGTTTGAAAAATTGGGTGAGGGAGTTAGATAGCATAGTGGTTGTGCAAAGAGATTTTCATGCCTGAGGTGCCAAAGTCCCCAGCTCAATCCCCTGATCCAACATAAGCCAGAGCTGAACAGAGTTCTGGTATAAATAAATAAATAAATAAATAAATGACTAATAAATAAATAAGATGTTTGAAAAAATCATATTTTTGGAAGACAGAGGGACGGTATCTAGAAATCCTGTGTTCTAATAATGAAACTCCTCTATAAGTCTGAAAGTCTTATGAAGGGACACAAGCCATGAGCCCCTCCCTGCTCTGGTGAGATTTGGAATCATCAGTTAATACCATCTCTTTTATTTAACTATTATAAGTATAACATTACTAAATATTGTTAGCAAAAACTTGGAAAATATAGAAAAATAGTCATATAAATCATATGAGAGGGGAAAATTGATTGAATCTCTCAAAATTTTTAATGCACAGACCATAGGCTGAGTCTTTGAAATGCTGACTCTCTTAAAAGCTTAGACCAGGGAGAACAGAAGCAACCGGTGGCATTACTCATAAGACACAGCTATATACAAATAATGTCAAAGGACATAAATCATGGTGATGTTGTATATAATACAGCAAATCCTAACAAAGGGGTTTTCAAAGTTAACCTAACTGCCAAATAATTTGATTACAGCAATAACTATCTATTGCCTTCTTGAACCCTAAAACAGCAGGAACCTCCCGCTTATCAACTGTGGTCTTGTCAGTGGTTCCATTTTATAAATAAAAATTAAAATTCAATAAAAAACAAAAAAGGTTCCAATAGGACCTTGCCTTAACTTGGAACAACAATGGTAGAGAATGTTCTGTCCTCTGAAGAGAGGCTGGACAACATACTCTATGCTACACCCTAGGAAGATGGATCCTGATATGGCGGCAGCTTGGAATGTTCCTACTCATAGCCACGGAATGTGAGCTCCTATCTACAGGGATGCAGAGGCCTGGGCCCTAGATCACATCAAACCGATGGGGTTTCAACAGTATTTATACCCCTTTCCCATGTTAGGGAGCTACTCTCTTCCCTGATCCAGCTTTCTGGTCCTTTTTCCAACTATGACATCATCTCCCCAGACAATAACTTGGATCCACCTGCATATCAGATTTCAGGATCAGGGGGAAAAGGAAAAAGAAAAAGAAAAAGAAAAAGAAAAAAAAAGCTAGTATAGCCACAGGCCCTTTGGAATATAACTAAAATATGTCTACTAACTATCTACAAAAAGGAGACCTCCCCCCCCAACTCTTCATCTGCACTATTCCAGCCTTTAGGTTCATGATTAATCAACAATTTGTTTGGCTTTGTATGTTAACTCTCTTTTCAAGCACCAGGTTCCAGATGCTAGTATGATGCCAACCAGACTTCCCTGGGCAGACAACTCCACCATTGTGTCCTGGAGCCCCACTTCCCCAGAACTCACCCCACTAGGGAAAGAGAGAGACAGGCTGGGAGTTTGGATGGGGAAGCAATTACAGAAGCTAGACCTTCAACCTTCTGCATCCCACCATGATCTTGGGTCCATATTCCCGAGGGTTAAAGAATAGGAAAGGTATCAGGGGAGGAGATGGGATATAGAGTTCTGGTGGTGGAAATTGTGTGGAGTTATACTCCTCTTATCCTATGGTTTTGTCAGTGTTTCCTTTTTATAAATAAAATGAAAAAAAATGAATAAGAAAGCTTTCAAGGGAGAAGATGAGATACAGAATTTTGGTGGTGGGAATTGTGTGGAATAGCACTCCTTATTCTATGATCTTTTCAATATTTTTTATTATATATATAAATTAATGATGAAAAAGAAAAGAAAAAAAAGAAGTACAGCAAAATAGAACATCAGCAATAAAATAGATTAGAGATGACTTGCTTCCTTTTTTTTTAGTCCCATTTTTTTATTGACAGGACAGAGAGAAATTGAGAGGAGAGGGGAGATAGAGAGGGAGTATGAATTGACCTGCCAATGTCCAAGTTCAGCAGGAAAGCAATTGCAGAAGCCAGACCTTCCACCTTCTGCACCCCATAATGACCCTGGGTCCATACTCCCAGAGGGTTAAAGAATAGGAAAGCTATCAGGAGAGAGGATGGGATATGGAGCTCTGGTGGTGGGAATTGTGTGGAGTTGTACCCCTCTTATCTGGAGGATGGAACATTTTCTACTATTCTTGGTCCACATTGAGGTTCACTGTTCTTCTTATATGAAATTAAGTTTAAGGTTTCTTTTTTCTTTTCTTTTTTTAAATATTTATTTATTCCCTTTTGTTGCCCTTGTTATTTTATTGTTGTAGTTATTATTGTAGTGATTATTGTCGTTGTTGTTGGATAGGACAGAGAGAAATGGAGAGAGGAGGGGAAGACAGAGAGGAAGACAGACACCTGCAGACCTGCTTCACCACCTGTGAGTCAACTCCCCTGCAGGTGGGAAGCCGGGGGCTTGAACTGGGATCTTTCCGCCGGTCCTTGCACTTTGCGCCACCTGCCCTTAACCTGCTGTGCTACTGCCTGACTACCAAGTTTATGGTTTCCTATATTCTAATTTCCCTCACAGGAAAATTAGTAAAATCTAACTCAGTATATATATAGTAGGTCACAAGAAAGGCAAGCTTGAATTTAGTTTTCGCCGTAAGATTAGCCATCTTCCTCTAGACCAAGTGAACAAACTGGATTCTACGCCTGGTCGATAACATGCCTGCTGAAAAGTCACTGGGACATACTCCCAAGTCAGTTTAGTGTGATTTGATATTTTCATCTTTTAGACAAGGAAAGACCCCTTTACCATGGTGAGGACAGGGTTTCCTATCTGCCCTCCAGTGCCCAGTTCACTGACTTTGGCCCTCATAAGGGCAGACAAATGGCCTGTGGTTTTCTGCTCACTGAACCTTCCTCTGCAGGCATATAATGAAGACAAAAATGATTTATGTTTGACCTTTCAGAGGAGCCATATGGAAAGAAGGCTGGGAAGACTGTGTAGTTCTGGCTTGTTGGGAAGAAATGCCCCCACTGGCTGCACTGCTGTTTGATGACTAAGGGTCCCTGATTCTGACTTGGCTCCTCCGGTGGAGTCTGTCTGTATCCAGACATTTGGTTCATAGTATTTGGGATGGGAGGAGTAGGGCAGGTCTGGGGGAACTTGTTTTAGTACTAGGTTGAACTTAGCAAGTAGAAGAAAAAACAAAAAGACTCCCCCTCTGCATGTGCATTAGCTTTGCTTGTCGATATTTGTTTTTTTATTATTTTTTTTTATTTTTGGTATTTACCGGGAACTTTGTAATTACTAGGCTGACTTTTTTCAGATCGAAAGAGAAAGTGAGGTAGAGATAGAATGCTCTCACAGACTGAAGTTCCTCTAATGTGGGGCTGGGTTTGAGTCCGGGTTGCAAGCATGGCCAAGTGGGTACATTATCCAAGTGGACTGTCTGACTGCCCTCAGTTTTTAATCTGACTTTATCAAACTTTTGGTCCCTGTTTACTTGGCTTGAAGTAGGACCACTAAGTATGTTACTATAGACTAACATGCATTTTACTAAACATTCAAACCCCTTTCTTCGACAAGAAGCCACACACATGTGGAATTAATTTCTTGTTTATAAAAATGTGACTTTATCATATCGTTTTTGCCTCACTGAGTTTTCTGCAGTTTGCATTGTTGGATTTTTATGTCTGTTTTGTTTGTTTGTTTGTTTTTGTTTTTGCTGCTGTTCTTCTACTGTAGCTCCTCAACTGAGAACTGGGTCACGGATTGTATTCTTTCAAGCTCACTGGGATCCCCTGCTTCTCAGTGACAGGTGTTCATTTCTCTGCTGGTCATTGGTAGATTCCTTCATTTCAGTAGACCACCCCAAGCCTTCTGCCCCTGTGTGTCCCCTGTTTGACTCTGTCCTGAATAGGTTGTCTATCTGTCCCTGTATATTCACAGTCCTGTTCCTCTCTTCTGAACGCTGCTTTTTCCAAAATGGAAGCTCCACAGTATCTTGAAAATGAAGAATAGAAGAGAATTTTCTATTTTTAAATTTCTCCTCTAAAATTCTATTTACTTATGGAGGTCTGAAGGCATAAAGTTTTCTTTTGAAACTCCACAATCCTTATTTGGGGCATTTTAACATATTCTTATATTTGTTACATAATATAATCCTCATTTGGGGCATTTTAACATATTCTTATATTTGTTATATAAACTTTAATAACAAAAAGGAAAAAAATAAGAGCAATTCACTTATAACCTTAAGGCTGTCTTTGTTTTTCTGTGTATGGCCCCGAGGAATATAAACAATAAACATATCCATGTCTATAATCTTATGTTGAACATATATTTCATTTGTTTATTTTCTAATTTTCTGTGTGAGCATTGGAGGTCCAAAACTATCTTACACTTCATTTATATTCTTCAGGTGCCAGGTTCAGAGTTAAGTACATAGTAGGAACTTGGCCAGTAACTGACTCATATTTTTAGGGTTTTGTAAGCTTTTAAATATCTATCTGTACGTCTGTCAGTCTGTCTGTCTATCTATCTATCTATCTATCTATCTATCTATCTATCTATATCTATCTGTCTATCTACTTGGTTAGTTAGTTTTGTTTTGTTTATTCAGTGCTGGAGCTCTAACCCAGGACCTTGTGCATGGTGCCTTGTGCAATCTTCCAGATGAACTATCTACCCCCTGTCTCCTCTTGGTTTTCCTAAACCTTTAACCATTGACAGTTAATTTTAATGAGTGTGGGGAGGGAAGGAGGGAGAGAGATACACCCAGAGAGAATGAGACCAGAGCACTGTTCAGCTCTGGCTTATGGTGATGTTGGGATATTATATATTTTTGGAGCTGAGGTTGGAAGTGAGAGAGAGAGACACCAGAGCACTTGACATATACACACTCTATGCTGTCTGTGTGCTATTGTGGTTGTAGGGGTCAGACCCAAGATCTCACATCTGGAAGGCATGTGCTCTACAGCTGAGTCACCTCTTGGGTTCCTTCAGGATCTCTAATTCAAAGGTTAAGCTTTATAAATCAGAATTTATGTTATATTTTCTGTAATTAAAAATAACAAGTTTTTTTCTGCCGTTCTTAAAGGAATAGAAGCCCAGAACATAAGTCTTCCATTCAACATGAGGCCAGAGTGTTCTTGCCATGTAGATAGTAGTGATGAACAGATACTCTCTTCCTTAGTTGTAAGAAAACTATTTTTTTATATAAATGTGGTAATGATACAATCAAATGAGCACATATACTTTCCCTTCCTCATCGGAATGTGAAAATCCTAACAGGCTGAGAGTTTATAGCAGGCTGAGTTTTATCTGGGAGCAAGTGTGCATGAAGGGGGTGAAACCTCATGTCTTACCTCTGATGTCTCCTTTATGCCACTTGTTCTCAAGAGGGCTCCACTAAGAAAAAATGCCTAATGGGAAGTAATAGTGGTGGCTTTAAAGTTACCACCAGGTGGCCAGGCAGTATCACAGTGGGTTAAGCACACAATCTGGCATAAGGATCCCGGTTTGAGCTCCCTGCTCCCCCCTGTAGGGGGGGTCGCTTCACAAGCAGTGAAGCAGGTCTGCAGGTGTCTTATCTTTTTCTCCCCCTCTCTGTCTTCCCCTCCTGTCTAGATTTCTCTCTATCCTATACAACAACAATAACAATAATAACAAGAACAAAGGCAACAAAATGGGAAAAACCTCAAGGAGCAGTGGATTCATAGTGCAGGCACTAAGCCCCAGCAATAACCTTGGAGGCAATAAATAAATAAAGCACCTTTCACTCTGATATGAAGTAACTTCTTTGCCACTCCTCGGCACTGGTTCTCTAAGGCATGAACACCAGTGTATATGTATCCAAGGGATGTCTAGGCTGCATAGTGGATATTAGGTTGTCATGAGTTGGATTTTTTTTTTTTTTTTGGATTTTGGCATTTAACAGGAAAATGGCTTTTTATACACTAGTCATTTGTTCACCTGATAATTTTTTATTTTGTTTGCTTGTTTTACCTATTTTGTCAAGTTGCTGTGTTTGGTGCTTGTAAATTAGGCTTAGAACTCAATCTTAAGAAAGAATATAACGTGGAGTAGAGAAATGTAAGCGTTGTTTTTAAAAAAGACATTGGGAAAGTGCCATGACATTTCAGAGACGTAGCAAAGGGTTTCAGAGAACACATGGTGAAAATGGTGGGTTGAAGTAATACTCACACTCATGATTTCATTTAGCAGATATTGAAAACTGTGCCCTAGTTATTATGTGAGGGCCTGGGTACAACAGTAAACAAGAAAAACAGCAAAGTGTGTGGTTTTTGACACATGACCATCCTGTGTAGTGAAGGGAAGCAGGCAACAAAATAAGACATTTAATTTCTATGGAGAAAACAGGAATAATGGTAATAGTCATTGATGATTCATACTCATTTTGTCCTATTGGGACTTCAAATATTTGTGAGATTCCACCTTTACTGGGCTATCTTTTCACTCTTTCTTTCAGATAGATACAGAGAAAGGGAAAGACAAGAGAGAGGGAGAGACACCAAAGCAGGTGTCATGGCACTCTTGTGTGGTGCCAGGACTCCAGCCTGGGGTATCACACATGTAAGGCACACACCCTACTGGGTGAGCCATCTCCTGGCCCTGCTTCTTCTTTTCTTTAATTTTGCTTGCGTTTCAGGTTATTGTTCTTCAGTATCCAGTATAGGGAAGTTGTCTTGAATGCTTTTTTTATTTTCATGCTTTTCTCCCTTCTCTTTATAGCATATATAAAAGGTGGGTGGATCCTTAGGAAAGCCTGGAAGATTTACAATAAATGCTATCTGGACATCAATGCCCTCCAGGAGCTGCATCAGAAGAAGCTCACTGAAGAGCCTTTGACTTCTGACGCTGCAAATGATAATCACATTGTGACTGAAGGGGTGTCTGAGGAGTCTCTAAACAGACTGAAAGGTGCTGTTAGCTTTGGCTATGGCCTTTTTCACCTTTGCATATCCATGGTGCCCCCAAACCTGCTCAAAATCATCAACCTGCTGGGTTTTCCTGGAGACCGCCTACAGGGGCTTTCTTCACTGATGTATGCGAGCGAAAGTAAGGACATGAAGGCCCCTTTGGCTACGTGAGTAGCTGTATTGCAATGCTTTGGTAGATAATGTAGTGTTGAAAGTACATAAAGGACGATCAAAGACTGTGAAGGAAACTTCAGGTAAAATGCTTGATTGGGTGATGTGATGCCATGTCTGATGTCTTATAATGGAATGTCCAGTGCTGCGGTTTGGGTGGTGTTCTATAAGCTTACTTCAGAGAACAGGGCACTCTTGGCAGTCCCATATTTTAAACAGGTTAAATAATTGTTCATAAACATCAAATGGTTTTGGTGACTGACTACAATCACTCAGATAGACAGTGTTGATTTTAGGGCTTTTGAGAAAAACAGTTTAAATTGGATAAGCCTTTTCTGTGACTCAAACATTTTTATTTTTAAGTAGAATCCTTAAGTGGGGGTAGTTTTCCTTGATGATTTGGGTCCTGGGTCCATTTTTTTTATATGTGGTTTGGATATTTGGTGATATTTAACTAAACCGAGTCATGTTGTTTTGTTCAACCAAAACTCAAATAACAACTATTTAAATAGTTAATGAAGAGAACAGTAACGTGAAGTCAGTATAACACCTTATTGTGTCTAGTGTGTGCATTGCTGAGTAATGTCTGGCTATCAAGTTTTTCCTCAGTCATATCTTTATCCATCCACCTAGAAGAAGCCTCAGGAAAGCTAAATACGTCCATTTCCTAATTCATCTCTCACCTGATAGGAGTTTGTTGATACATATGTTGTGCTGTAGTTGCAGTTTTCCAAATATTGATACAATTAAAATGGGGGAAACAGGGGAACATGCTGATTTTATTTCTCCAGAGACTGCAGAGTAAGCTATTTTAGAAATTGTCTGTATTGGAAAAGCACATACTGATTTTCTTAAAAATAGAAACACTATAAGAAATTTTGCTAAAGGTTTTTCTCCTTTTTCCTTTAGATTAGCTCTGCTCTGGTATCATACTGTGGTCCGCCCGTTTTTTGCTTTGGATGGCAGTGATAACAAAGCAGGACTGGATGAAGCAAAGGAGATTCTTCTCAAAAAAGAAGCTGCTTATCCAAATTCTTCCCTCTTTATGTTTTTCAAAGGACGCGTACAACGATTAGAGGTACTGTCTTTAAAAAAAAAAAAAAAATATATATATATATATATATATATATATATATATATATATATATATATATATATATGCCTTCTGCTGATCAAATAGCTGCTTTTCCCCTTAGGGATAAGTATCAAAAAGAGCCCAGATGTCATAGGGCCGTGGAACATTTTGTTCTTCTGCCTTTCAGTGCATGGTTGCTACAGAGAATTCTTCCAGGAACCCAGGATGTTAGTCAAGTTAGTTACCTTCTGTTCAGGAGATGTGGGCGAAGGAGGGGTGAGATTCCTCACTGGTAATGAGACAGGATTGGTGCACTCAGCTGAGACATAGGAGCATTAGTAAGAGCTGTTAGTTGAAGAACACTTAAACACTTTATTATCTTTCTGGAGTTACTAATCTATTATTGAAATCTCCTCTTGGCCAATAATTGGTTTATAAACAAGTGGTTACTTGAAACATCAAGGACAGCATCAACTTGGGAATATTAGTAGTTTTCATTCATGTGCTCCATTTGGCTAGGTGCTGTACTTGGGGCGTTATCCGTGCATCTTCATTTACTCCTCAGAACAAGGCTATCACACAGAAAAACAGGGATCAAAGAGGGTTTGTTTAATGAGTGGAGCTTGGCGGTCTACTTCTAGAAACCAAACATGCCCTAGCATTAACATGTGGGGTATTCTAGGTCATCTTTGTACATTATTATTGTTGTTGTTGTTGTTGTTATTTTAATTTTGGTGTATTTGCTTGAGTTTTTGAGGATTTGAAGAAAAATGAAAACATTTATATTAAATAAACCATAAGTATGCGTGCATGCGTGCGTGCGTGCGTGCGTGTGTGTGTGTGGAGGTGGGCTGTCATTCTAGCTGCACAGCCCATTTCCCACCGGTGGTTATCTGTGAATCTACACAAAGCATTAATAGCTCCTGTTACTAAGCCCTGCTATCTAGCTAATTAAGCAGCTACTAGAAGGTAGCCCCCCAGCAGTCACCGTTGGTGATTTTGAAGATCTTGCCTCAGTGTGCTCTCAGGAGTACAGGAATAATTTCCTCACTTATTTTGTTGTTGCTATTGGCAACGGGTGTATGTTACTGTTCCAGTAGCCCCTTTTCTTCACAAAATGCTTCTTTCAAACTGAAGATTCCTCAACTTCATACATAGAAGTTGCTAGATAGGGACCAGGTGGTGGCACACCTGGTTAAAGGCACACGCTAGAAAACATGCTGGTAATGGATCCCAGCTACACATATGCAAGTCTCACCAATGTCTGAATTACTTAAACCTATGTTCTGAGGTAGTTTCCTTTATCTTTAAACTGTTTTGTTTGCATTCAAGGTCAGGAGTCTTCCGTTACATTTCACCCCTTTTCTCTCTGTCTTGAAAGTATAGTTGTGATCAATCTCTTATGCAGTTTGGTTGGTGAATGTTTGTTTCTGTCTCAGTTATTATTCTACATGCAGGGAAAGGTGTGCATGCAGGCTGTTGATACCTCTCTACCCCTTAGGCTTGTGCAGGGGCAAAGAGTGCCAGTGGAAATTTTCAATTGACTAAGCTTTGTCATTTCAGCAACCATTTTTGGAATAAAAGTTAAGGGCAAGCCCCTAGATGTTCTAAGGAACAGTCATTGTGCAGTGTGCATTTACTTGCCATTGAAGATTGAAGCAGGTGATGGCCAACAGTCCCCATGATCTGAACTGAGTCTTGAGTTTATGATTGCGTCTGGCACAACAAGAGTATTGTGCCACTAGGTGATTATTACAATTAACTCCCCTGTGGCCTTGGAGGTGGCACATTGGCTAGGGCATTTGCCTTGCAATCCTGAGGTACTGAGTTCAATCCTCAGCATCACTTGAGTCAGAGTGATGCTCTTATTCTCTCCTTTTCATAGATAAATAATGAATTTTTTTTCTTTTTTAAAAAAATTTTATTAGTGACTTAATACTGATTTACAAGATTTTAAGATAGTGGGTATAATTCTGCACCATTCCTTCCACCAGAGTTCTGGATCTCTGTGACCTCTATTGGAAGCTACAGTGGTTCTCCCAAAGTTGCAGAGAGGGATGACTATTTTCTACAACTATCTGTCTATATTTATATATATTAGCCTGCCCTTTTTTTCAATGTTCCTGCCTTCTCTTCCTTTCTAAGTCACACATAAATCTATTACTACTTCCAAGTGTTCTTCCTTTTTTCCTGTTCTCTTTCTGGGTCCTTACTGAGTTGGAATTCAGAGCCCTCTGGCCATCTTTGCCTTTCATTTCTCCCCTTCTGGGAGTATGGACCAAAATTCTTTTGGGGGTACAGAAGGTGGAAGTTCTGGCTCTATAATTGCTTCTCCCTTGGACATGGGCATTGGCAGGTCAGTCCATCCTCCCAAGCTTTTTCTATCTTTCCCTAGTGGGGTAGGTCTCTAGAAAGGTGAGGTCAGGGACACACTGGTGAGGTTATCTGACCAGGGAAGATAAGGTAGAAGCATGATAGCATCTGCAGTTTGGTAGCTAAAAGTCAGTTAAGATACAAAGCAGGACAAAATGGTTAATGAATAGGAACCAAAAGTATTTTAGAGTGGAAAGAAGCTAAGAAGTCTATTTTAGAAGTGTTCCTAGGGGGCTCTTGACTTTTCTAATTTTTCTTGAGTTTGATTGCTGCATGGAGGTGGACAAACATATTGTCTAGGAAGATGGTGTCAGAGTTGAGAATAGGGCTAGAAAGCTGGATCTGAGCAGGCAGGGGTAGAGAACATAATGGTTATGCAAAGAGACTCTTCATGCCTGTGGCTCTGCAATCCCAGGTTCAATTCCCTGCACCACCATAAACCAGAGCTGAGCAGTGCTCTGGTTAAAAAAAGAAAGTGGTAGTCGGGCAGTAGCGCAGCAGGTTAAGCGCAGGTGGCACAAAGCACAAAGACTGGAGGAAGGATCCCAGTTCGAGCCCCTGGCTCCCCACCTGCAGGGGAGTCGCTTCACAGGCGGTGAAGCAGGTCTGCAGGTGTCTATCTTTCTCTCCCCCTCTGTCTTCCCCTCTTCTCCATCTCTCTCTGTCCTATCCAACAATGATGACATCAATAATAACAACAATAATAAGTACAATAATAAAACAACAAGGGCAACAAAAGGGAATAAATAAATAAATATTAAGAAAGAAAGGGAGAAAGAAAGAAAGCTAGATTAGGGCAGAGATTAGCTCCCAAACTTGAAGATCTATGAATAAAATTAACTGTTTACCCCATTCACCTGACCCAGGGCCCACATATGTTCATATTTAGCACAGCAGCCTGTATAACCTCCGAGTGCCTGATAATTTCTCTCTATTTCTCTTAATGAGTGTAGCTAGTGGTTTATCTATTTTCTTTATCCTTTCAAAGAACCAGTTCTTGGTTTCATTAATCTTCCAGGTGGTCTTTTTGTTTTCTATATCAGTGACTTCTGCTCTGAGTTAACTGTTTCCTATCTCCTGCTGATCCTTGGATTTCTTTGTTGCTCTATCAATTAGATGGTTTATTAGTGATTTTTCCTCTTTATTAATATGGGCCAATAAGGAAACTTTTTAAAATAAAGACTAACTCCCTTTATTCCACAGGCCAATGAATGTGCTAAACTGGATTTTGCAAATGTTAAATAGGAATATTAAAAGTTAAGATTTATATGTTGTTATGCATGCCATTTCAGCTGATTTTTATTTTAAAACAAAAGTGCTTAGTTTATAGCTGTTCAATTTGTGCCACCGTCCATTCTTAATGAGGACTGAATGAATGCTGAGAGGATGTAATTATTTGCTGCTTTTGATAAGTTCTGGCAACAAGGCAATCTCTGCTCCATTATAGATTCTCATATATGTGGTTTAGCTAGTTTCATAGTTAACATCAGAGCAAATATTCAGTCTCTTTTAGAGAAGATAATTAAAATTGGAGTAGGGATGGCAGGTGTTTTCACCTTTCACTAATGAAGCAACTTGCTACCCAATTGGTATTAGATTTTTAGAAGACAAAAAGAAAAAGAAAATAAAAGCCCTAAAAAATGTGTTACAGCTCTTGCTTAGTGGACTGTAGCTTGAGGGCCAAGCAAAATGTGACATCTATTTCTGCTTAGTTCTTCCCACTGGTCCAGAGGATGAAATGATTTGAGGGCTGGCTTGAAATAATGCTAGTTTTTTTTTTTAATTTTTTATTTATAAAAAGGAAACACTGACAGAACCATAGGATAAGAGGGGTACAACTTCACACAGTTCCCACCACCAGACCTCCATATCCCATCCCCTCCCCTGACAGCTTCGCTGTTCTTTAACCCTCTGGGAGTATAGACCCAAGATCATTGTGGGATGCAGAAGGTGGAAGGTCTGGCTTCTGTAATTGCTTCCCCGCTATACATGGGTGTTGACAGGTTGATCCATACTCCCAGCCTGTCTCTCTCTTTTTCTAGTGGGGAAGGGCTCTGGGGAAGCAGAGCTCCAAGGCACATTGGTGGGGTTGTCTGTCCAGGGAAATCTGGTCGCATCCTGCTAGCATCTGGAACCTGGTGGCTGAAAAGAGAGTTAACATACAAAGCCAAACAAATTGTTGAACAATCATGGAACTAAAGGCTGGAATAGTGCATATGAAGAATAATGGTGATTTTATTCTCCAGGTGCCCAGATACCAGAGTTTCATTTACCTCCCAGAGTAACTACCTAGGGAACTGTCAGATTACCAGCTTTCGTTTGTAGATGAACTCTTCAGAGAGTTTGCTGTGGTTTTCATCAAGGCTTTTTGTAAGGTCTGAAATGTTTCAGCTCAGTCATGAAAACATGCACAGCTCAGGAAATGAAGTTGCTTGCAACGAATCTTTCTTTTCAGGTTCATTTAGGCCAGAGCCCATCCCCCCCTTGAGATCTTTTCATCAATAAACATTCTCAGAACATGGTCCAGGGGCTCTAATCTCAACAGGTGCATCATCTGACACTGACTTCATTTCTTTGGTGACTCAGAATCTGCAGAAGAGTTTGAGCAGCTGCTTTTGTGTAAGCTGCCATCATACAGAATGACTAGCTCAATGTGATGTTGCTGTTGTCCCCCCACGCACACACTTTCCCGAACTCGTTATTTTCAGATTATGTCCAATTTCTCTCAGTCTCATTAACTTCATGCTTTGTTGTTTTGGAACTGTTTGGAATTCAAATGAGAGGATGGTGATTAGCATACCCATGTCTTTCCAGTCACTTGTTCATAGCTATAACATATTGGCTTTATTATGTTTCGTTGTGGCTTGACTTGACATAGCAGTGAGGGTCTACACTTTGGCTGCTTCTAGAGTCTGTTTGCAAGTCAAGATGGTGTGCTCACTTTTTTTTTTTCCTTCTCCTTTATTTTTTTCCTTTGGTACTACTGTGGCATTTGGCCGTCAGCCAGATTATAGAAAGAATTTTCTGCCTTAATTGTCTTTTCTCTCCCTCACTGCATGTCTGTAGCATTTTGCTTCTGTCTCCTCACCCTCCTCTGTTGTTCTTTGCCTTTGTCGACTTCTCCCACAGGCTTATGTTACTGTGTGTGTGTGTGTGTGGGGGGGGGTTAATGATCTCATAGAGTACAGAGCTTGTGATAAATGTCCACCAAGTGGGGATGCAGTGCTTTTTCATCTTATTGAGAGGCCAAGATTGGCAAGTGAGGTTATCAGTTTTTCTTTCTCATCTTCAGAGAAAGAACTTGTTTTGCTGTTGAGATTTGTTGGCAAAGTTAAGCCCACGATTTGTGTAGTGGGCGTGTGCATGACACAGCACTGTAGCTATTATGTAGGACTCATACTTATGTTTCCTTGAATTTCCATAATGTAACAGCTTTAAGAAAATGATTTTTTTGCAAATGTATCTGAGATGCCTGTGCTTCAGCAATGTCAAAGAGCAGTCAACCCACAGTGACCCCTGGATTATATGTGATCTTCAGTTTTAAAATCTGTGCTGATAGTTACAGACATGAATTGTGGTATTTTCTACTCATTTCTGCCTTGCTATTTATTAGCAAGTCTATTAAAAAAATCAATTGATTTTTTTTTCATGATTCTTTTTAACATACTGGGGACAGGTCTGGTTTTTTTTTTTTTTAGTATTTTGTTTGGATTTCCCTCCCCTCTCCTCCCCTTCTCTGAGCTTGAACTAGGGAACTCAGAGCCTCAGGCACAAAAGTCCTTTTGCATAACCATTATGCTGTATCCCCAGCCTCACATATCTGCATTTTAATATCATATTTTTATTTCTCTCTATTCTTCTTTTTCTGTAAGCAATCCAGATTTGCAGTCTTTTCAGTTTTACAGTCTGTATATGCACACATGTGTATATATATGTATGTATATATATGTATGTATATATATGATATATATACTGCCTTTAGCTTTATGTGTATACATTAATACGGGCAGCTTATATGATATGGATATGGTATGAATTTAAATGAATTTTAAATATTAGTCTGTTTATAAAATACTTAAATATGTGGATGAAAAAGATAAATATATTTTAATGAAGTTGCTACTTCTTCTAGCGTTTGCCCTTCTTCCGTAGCCAGTCAACAGCGTCAGGTTGAGCCTGATGTAAAGTTTCGAGACCTCCTTTGAATCTGGAGAGGTGGCAGTCGTTGACTATGTGGGGCATAGTCTGTCTGTAGCCGCAGGGGCAGTTTGGGTCGTCTCTGGCTCCCCAGTGATGGAACATAGCGGCGCACCGGCCATGGCCTGTTCGATAGCGATTGAGGAGGGCCCAATCATAACGTGCTAGGTCAAAGCCGGGTTGACGCTTGCAGGGGTCTGTGATGAGGTGTTTGTTCTTTACCTCAGCTGACTGCCAACTCTGTTTCCAAGAGTCTGGATCAGAGAAGTTCAGTGTAGGCGTAGGGGACCAGATTGGGTGATGAGACGTCAAGCGTTGGACAGGGTGGGTGAAGATATCCGCGTATATTGGCAGGTCCGGTCGAGCGTAGACGTGGGAAATGAACTTAGATGATGCTGCATCCCGACGAATATCTGGCGGAGCGATGTTGCTAAGAACTGGCAGCCATGGAACCAGGGTGGAACGGATGGTTCCAGAAATTATCCTCATGGAGGAATATAATTTGGAATCGACCAAGTGGACATGGGGGCTACGGAACCATACTGGGGCTACTATGTAAGCTTTTTGAGAACTTTAATTTGGAAATTATCTTCTGAACTTAGATCAGTCTGTCTTTGAATAACCTGCATGCTATCATTCTAAAATCTGGAGCTTGAACTTGGTTTTTGGTGTATTTGTTTATTGTACAGAGACAAAGGTAAATTGAGAGAGAAGGAGAAGGCAGAGAGGGAGAGAGAAGAAGAGGTACCTGTATCACTGCTCTGCCACTCACAAAGCTTGCCCCACCCAACCTGGGTCCTCGAACATTGTTGAATGATGACTCTACCAGGAGGATATTCAGATCACTAATCTTTTCATAACGAAAGTTGCTTAAGGGCTGTCTACATTTTTGTTTACATTTCTTTTTTTTTAGGTTTTTTGTTTGTTATCTTTATTTATTTGTTGGATAGAGACAGCCAGAAATTCAGAGGGAAGGGGTTGGTAGAGAGTGATCAGGTTAGCGATACTTCTATTGAGAACACCTCTAACAATAGATTATGTTCTTATACCCTTAGGACTAGAGCTAACATGGGCGAGAGAAAGCTCATCCTCTTATATACATTTAGTGAGCCTAGGCATATAAATCAATAATAATCTTTTATTTGCTCTTCACACCCACAGCCTGTAGAGACAGTTGACAAACAGAAAATGTACTTAATTTCATGACAGTTTGGGTAACTATCACCTTCTCATTTTAGTTCAGACAGTCATTAAACCACACAATATAGATTTGTCTCCCTGGAAAGTGAAGACAAATTTATCCTCCGTCTCTCCTATGCCAGATTAAATCAACCTTGCATGTTGTGTCCTTCTAGAATAAAATGCTAACTCTATCCTTTAGCACCCAAAGTAATAAAGAGAACCGTATGGATTGGAGGGAGAGAAGTCTGCAATTAACAGGACTTCAGGGAATTGTTTCTCTTCCTGAATTGCTTTTTTTCTTTCTACTTCTTCCCCTGATCCTATAAATAACAACATTACATCATGCCGACAGGGCATACTGTTCAAATACAAAAGACAGATTTGCTCTTCAACAGATGCAGAGAAGCACTGCTACCAAGTAGCTCTGATAATGTCAACACACCCAGAGGCAGAGCAGAGACACAGGCCTCCTCTGCATTTGTCACTTGTACACGGGGTCCATCTCTCCAAGCCCCCTGCAGGCCTCCTGTCTCTCTTCCCTAGCTGGTATGCTGATCACAAAGGGAGCAACCTCCACTTTTCTGTCACTGCCACATTATGAACTGATGGGCTAAAAAAATAATCCAGCCCTCCCACTTACCCTGGGGCTCTCCTGTGAAAAATGTAATTCTATCTGAATAAAAGCACAGAGAAAAAGCACCACTGGCAGTTGCGCTCCCTCTCTCTCTCTCTCTCTCTCTCTCTCTCTCGCCACTAGAGTTATCAATATGGCTCAGTGCCCACGTGATTCCATCATTCCCAGTGGTGGTAATTTTCTTTTTTTATATTTATTTATTCCCTTTTGTTGTCCTTGTTGTTTTATTGTTGTAATTATTGACATTATTGTTGTTGGATAGGACAGAAAGAAATGGAAAGAGGAGAGGATGACAGAGAGGGGGAGAGAAAGACACCTGCAGACCTGTTTCACTGTCTGTGAAGCAACTCCCCTGCAGGTGAGGAACCGGGGGCTCGAACCGAGATCCTTCTGCCAGTCCTTGCGCTTTGCGCCACCTGCGCTTAAAACGCTGCGCTACCGCCCCACTCCCGGTGTTAATTTTCTATTGACAGGTAGTGAGGGACAGAGGAAGAGAGAAAGGAGAGACAGTGAGAAGGAGAGAGACCTTCAGCATCACTCCACCACTTGTGCATGAAGAAGCTTCTCCCCTGCAGGTGGGAACCAGGGGCTTGAACATCGGCCCTCAGGCAAACAAGAACACCTGATGTAACAGTGGAAAGAAGAAACAGGAAACATGCGTACTGGTATTGGTATGGAGGCTAGTTACATCTGAGTGGAAGCAGGGAGAGAGAGAGAGACAGACACTAACCCTGACCTCTGTGAAAGAAATGAAACATACACATGGTCAGATGGTGAAGTAATAGTGGATCAACAAAACAGCCCCTACCGATATTGCTCACGGGAGAAACCCCAACATGTATTCTACTAAGCTAGAAGAGGAGAGAGGTACAAAACATAGGAGCAGATCATACAGAGAAAAGGCAGTGCTTTTGAAAAAGAATAAGGCAGCTTGAAATAGGAGACAGGTGAATAGAATGTGTACACACATACTCACAAAGTCAAGTTCATTTATCTGCGACTTGGCCTCCAGGCCTTGCGCGCAAGCTTCTGGCTCATCCTCCGGAGTTTATGCAGGGATTGCTGGAGAAGCAGTATAGTAAGTACCTCCCAGGCTAAGCTTAAGAGATAGATGGGCTCATGTGTTCTCCTCTCAGCACTCTCAGCAGCAAGCACAGATTTTCTTTTGAGCTCAATAGCTTACTTCATTTGCATCGAACAAATTTTTTTAAAGGTGCCCGGCAGCAAACCTGGGGCCTCAAGCATGTGTGGTACAGCTGATCTGGTTCCCTGCCAAATATTGTTAATCCTTTATTCTTAGATATAAGAGGGCTCAAAGGGGAATGAGAAGAGTAAAAGGGATAAAGAGAGAGAGCTGGGGTTGGGCAGTAGCGCAGCGGGTTAAACGCACATGGCACGAAGCCTAAGTATCCCGTTTAGAGCCCCTGGCTTCCTACCTGCAGGGGGGTCGCTTCACAGGCAGTAAAGCAGGTCTGCAGGTTTCCATCTTTCTGTCCCCCTCTCTGTCTTCCCCTCCTTTCTCTATTTCTCTCTGTCCTATCCAACAACGACGATATCAATAACAACAACAATAATTACAACAATAAAAACCAATGAGGGCAACAAAAAGGAAAATAAATAAATAAATATTTTAAAGAGAGAGAGCTTAAAGAACCTTTCTACCATTCATGGAGCTTTACCAATTTTGAGCCTTGGTGTTTTCACATTGGGGATCAGACCCAGGCCTCCCCTATGCCTGGGCTCTGCTGCTGAGCCAGGTCCTGGGATGCTGACACATTACTTTAGAGTAAACTTCTATACTTATCAGAACAGATTTCCTCTCTTTATTCACATTCTCAAGGCAAATTTGTACTTTCTTCATCAGAAATGGCTTCTGAAACTAGTACAGGTCCCACACATGAAAAGTAGACAGCTTGGGGCTGGGTGGTGGTGCACCTGGTTGAGAGCACATGTTACAGTTCGCCAGGATCCAGGTTTAAGCCCCTGGGCCTCACCTGCAGGGGGGAAGCTTTAGGAGTGGTGAAGCAGGGTTACAGGTGTGTCTCTGTCTCTCTCTCCCCCTCCCTCTACTTAACCCTCCCCTCTCAATTTCTCTCTGTCTCTATCCAATAAAAAAAGTGATATACAAATTCTAAGCTGTTTTACATCAGATTACTTTGTGATTTTTTTTTTCCTCCAGGGTTATTGCTGGGTTTGGTGCCTGCACCATGAATCCACCGCTCCTGGAGGCCATTTTTCCCCTTTTGTTGCCCTAGTTGTTGCAGCCTCGTTGCGGTTATTATTGCCATTGTTGACGTTGCTTTTGTTGTTGGATAGGAAAGAGAGAAATGGAGAGAGGAGGGGAAGACAGAGAGAGAGGAGAGAGAAAGATAGACACCTGCAGACCTGCTTCACTGCCCGTGAAGCGACTCCCCTGCAGGTGGGGAGCTGGGGGCTCAAACCGGGATCCTTAAGCCAGTCCCTGCACTTTGCGCCACGTGCGCTTAACCCACTGCGCCACCGCCCGACTCCCTTGTGATTTTTTTAATATACACTAATTTAAAGTCTTGGAAGCTCTATTTATAAATTACATGTTTACAGGTTTTAAATAAAATAACTGATAATGCAGGATATTTAGATTTCCATTATGCTAATAATTTGGCATTTTCGTTTTCTTAGAAAATTTCTAAGACATTTGGCTACTTCCCTATGATTTCCCAGTATTTACTGTAGTACTTGTGAGAGCAAATACTTTCTCATGAGTACTGCAATAATTATCATAGCATATTTTTATTCTTTCTTGAGTTATTTGAGTTTTAGCTTCACTGTCACCTTATTAGCGTCGGAGTACAAAGAACTTGGTAGCTCCCATTAAGTGATAAATTACTAGAAGAGACATCTGTAAATATTAATGTATGAAATTAGCATATTGTCAGCCATCCTATGTTCATGGATCAGAAGACTCCACAGTGTTATGATGTCAGTACAGGTTCAAGGCAATCTGTCAAATCACAGCTTTTTTTTTCCTGGAAATTGGCAAACTGGCACCACACTCAAGGTAGTCAACAAAATTTGAACTCAGACTAGTTAACAAAATCTTGAAAAAGAACAAGGTTAGCAGATTTCAACTTCCTAGCTCAAAACTTCCTAAAAAGTTAATAATGTGGGAGTTGGGCGGTAGTGCAGCAGGTTAAGCGCAGGTGGCACAAAGTGCAAGGACTGGACCGTCATAAGGATCCCCGTTAAAGCCCTCAGTTCCCCACGTGCAGGGGAGTCGCTTCACAGGCAGTGAAGCAGGTCTGCAGGTGTCTGTCTTTCTCTACTCTCTCTCTGTCTTCCGCTCCTCCATTTCTCTCTATCCTATCAAACAACAATAACATCAATAATGATAACTAATAGCTACAACTATAAAAACAACAAGGGCAACAAAAAAAGGAATAAATATTTAAAAAACTTATTAATGTACTGTGCTACTATATAAGGGTAGACTGTGGATTAAAGGTAAAAATCAAGAAACCTTTACATTATGATTCATTGATTTTTGACAACAGCACCAAGACAAACCAAAGAGCAAAATATACATATCTTTTCCAGGTTGGGGAGATAGTTCACCGGTAGAACTCAGCCCTTTGACTACCTTAGGTCTCAAGTTCGATCACCAGCATGTGGGTAGACCAGAGCTCAGTGATGCTTTGCTCTTTATCCTCTGTCTCTCATGAAAACAAGCCTTTTTTTTTTTAATGTGGAGAGAAAATATATTGAATGGAAGAAAATATTTGCAAGGTGCAGCTCTGAGAAGATACTTACATATAAATAGTTCTAGTAGCTCAGTAAATAAAATATAAATATTCCAATAGGCTGCCAGAGGTGGCACAGTGGCAGAGTGCAAGAGTAAGGTTGAGAGTGCGATCCCTCACACTGCATATGCTCTGTTCTTTCTCACTAATAAATGAGTACATATTTTTAATCCGATTAAAACATGGGACTGACTCCTTCAAAGACACAAGAATGACCAACAAGCATATGGAAAGTTGCTCAACTTAACAAGTCATTATGAAGCAATGCAAATCTAAACCAAGTGAGATGCTGTTTCACACCTCCCAGGCTAAGTGTAATATAATGGAAAAGACAGCCAGTAACAAGTGTTGACAAGTGTGCAGAGAATTTGGAGGTCCTATTCCTTGCTGGGAATGTAAAATGGTATGCAAAATGGTTCAGTCACTTTACAGTTTCTCACAGTGCTAAACATAGATTTATCATACGACATAGAAATTCACTCTTTGGACTATACCCAAGGGAAACGAAAACATACATTCATAATGATTCATAATAGCAAAGTAGAAATAATTAAAATGTTCATCAAATGGTGGTTGAATAAACAAACTGTGACATATCTTTTTTCTTTTTCTTTTTGTTTTTATTTTCCTTTTTGTTGCCCTTGTTGTTTTATTGTTGTTGTTGTTGATGTTGTCGTTGTTGGATAGGACAGAAAGAAATGGAAAGAGGAGGGAAACAGAGAGGGGAAGAGAAAGAGAGACACCTGCAGACTTGCTTCACCGCTTGTGAAGCGACTCCCCTGCAGGTGGGGAGCCGGAGGCTCGAACTGGGATCATTACGCCAGTCCTTGTGCTTCGTACCACATGTGCTTAACCCGCTGTGCTACCACCTGACCCCCCAAACTGTGATATATCTTTGGAATGGAATAAATACTCAATAACAAAAGTATTGAAGTATTAACATGTGATAACACATGAATGAATGTTGGAAACAGTAGACTAAGGAAAAAAGAAATGGTAAAAGAAAAAACCCTACCTAATATGTGCTTTCCATTTTTTAAAATATTTATTTATTTTCCCTTTTGTTGCCCTTGTTGTTTTTCATTGTTGCTGTAGTTATTATTGTTGTTATTGATGTCATCGTAGTTGGATAGGACAGAGAGAAATGGAGAGAGGAGGGGAAGACAGAGGGGGAGAGAAAGACAGACACCTGAAGACTTGTTTCACTGCCTGTGAAGTGATTTTCCTGCAGGTGGGGAGGCTCGAACTGGAATCCTCATGCTGGTCCTTGCGCTTTGCGTCATGTGTGCTTAACCCACTGTGCTGCAGCCCGACTCCCTGTGTGCTTTCCATTTTTAAGAAGCCATTGGAAAAGGCAAGTGTGTAGAAGCAAAGGAATAGCTTATTGCTTCTAAAGGGTAGGGATAGGTGTGTATCAGGGCTGGGGGTAGTCTGGAGTAACTCTTAATAGGTAGAGTTTCTGTTTCCCATGTTGTAAATATTCTAATCATAGATTATTGCCATGGTTGTTTAATTCGGTGAATGTACTAAAAATTTTATATTATCTAATCTCAATAAAGATACTGAAAAATATGTTATATCTGGGGAGGGGACTCAGTGTGTAAAGCATATTCCTCGTCTGCTTGAGGTTCAAGCCCCAGCACTGCAATGACAGAGTGTTCTGGTTTCCCCCTTTTCATAAATATTTTTACGTTAACTGCAACCCTTGGGGATGATGCAGTATAGCTGAGAAAGTCCGATACAGATGTGGGAACTGTTATGCCGCTTCTTGAAGGAGTAAAGGCTTGCAGATAGGGGCAAGAGCTTTTTCCAGATTCGTTGTAATTCTTCTTTGAAAAATAAAAATAATTTACCCTTATGAAATCTTTCAGAGAATTCTAGGCACTCCTCACAAACCATGTGAAAGTCACTTTCCTAGTTACTGTTTTTTTGTTTGTTTGTTTTTTTAATGCGGCACTGGCAAATGTGCCTGCTACCACCAAATGACCTCCAGACCCAATTTTTTCATTTTCATATTTAGGAGGGAGAGAAGAGTATGGGGAGAGAGAAGGGAGTGACACCACAGTGCAGTTCCACCTTCCGTGCAGCTCTCCTGCTGTTGCTCACAGTGCTCCCATGTGGTATGGGGACTTCAACGCAGGACCTCAGGCATTATAATGGATATGCTCTCCTTGGTGGTCTGTATGGCCAGCTCTGGGTTTGTCTGTTGGTCTTGAATTGCTATTTTTTTTTGTTTGTTTTAAACTTGTGTAATTGTTAGTTAGCACAATCTGTACTTTTGCAGCCAGTGTTTGTAAGTTAATTGTTTTATGTTTTTACTCTTTTAAATTATTTGAAATCATCATTAGTATAGCAAGTTAATCTTAAAGTCACAGCTGCTTTTACATACTTTTTTCTTGGCTATTAGAAGGAAGTTATGGGATAGCTGAAAAGCATTAAGCTCAGCTCAAAATGGGCTTCTTCACTTACGGCTGAGCTTTCTGAGTCTATATCGCCATCTGTAAATAAAGAAAGGCAAAGCTTGCCACACTAGCCTTAAATAATGTAGCATGCAGTCAGGCAACTGCTAGCTAGACATGATGCTTGATTGGGATCTCCCCATTTAGAAAGCATTACTCTATCTTAGAGCCTCTCCCACTGGAGATAGCGTCAGAATGCTATGCATAATGGTTGAGAAACCAGGGAACTCTTCCACCTGGTGCTGTCTTTCTCTCTCCCTCTCTATTCTCAATTTCTCTCTGTCAATTTCTCTCAATTTCTCTCTGTCCTATCCAATTTTTTAAAAAAGGAAGAAAGAAAAAAGTGGCTACCAAGAGCAGGGGATTCGTAGTGCCAGCACAAAGCCCCAACAATGACCCTGGAGGGAAAATTCTTCTTCTTCTTCTTTATTGGGGTATTAATGTTATTATAGTCGACAGGTAAATACAATAGTTTTACATGCATAATATTTCACAGTTTTCCACATAACAATACAACCCACATAGCAGTACAACAATATAACCCTGGGTTGCTTCCAGGTTGTGCTGCGATGAACATAGGTATTTACAAATCTTTTTTGGATGGATGTGTTTCGTTCATCAGTGTAGATCCCCAGGAGAGGAATTGCAGGGTTATAGGGAAAGTCCATTTCTAGCCTTTGGAAAGTTTTCCTGACTAATGGAAAATGAAAAAGAAAGAAAGAGAGGGAGACGGAGAAGAAGGGAATTGCAAAACACAGGTTGGAACTTGAACTAGACATGGTTTGACTTGAACTAGACATGGATTGTTGCAGCAAGGCCAAGGATGTGTGAGGGGGGAACAGGGGCTTGTAGGTGTTGGGAGTCCTGTCTACATTACTGAACGAGGATCTAATTTTGTGCTGGGTATGGTATACAGACAACCACTGAGGAAAAATGAGAAATTGTACCTGTGTGAGAACTGTCTCATAAATCATTTCCTATGTGTATATGAAAGGACATTTCTGGCAGTCGGTATCTTACTTTCCTAGGGCTGCCATAACAACCAGTCATACAGTACAGCAGCTTTCTTACAGCCCAAGGTCAAGGTGCTGGCAAGTTTAATTTGTTTCTGATAACTCTCTATGTGAGTTGTACATGGCTGCCATCTCACCTGATCTGTCCTGAGTGTATACTTAACAGTCCTAAGCTCTTCTGATGCCACCATATTAGGACCCATCCTAATAATCTCCTTTTCACTAAATGACTTATTTAAAGACCTTATTTCCAAATGCAGTTACAGTCTGATATATTGCGGGTTAGGACTTCAGTTTATGAACGGGGGAGACACAATTCAGCCTATAACAGCAAAGTCATCATCTCCTCACAGGCAGCTGGTGTCCTCATTGTTGCTGTTATTGTAGTGTTTCTACTCCTGTACTACCACCAGCTTTTCTTCCTTCTCTCTCTCTCTTTTTTTTTCTTTTTTCCGGGGGGGCGCATCTCTCTACCACTACTTAATGTTGGGGTTTTTGTTTGTTTGTTTAATCTCTTGTGTATTTTATACACAGGTCCCTTGTGACGATTAGATTTCATTCTTCTCACAGACCATATGTACATGCATGCACTACCACAAGTACTTACTATATCAGCACATCTCATTAAGTCTATGCAAATCCAACAAGTTCTTTGCTTACCAGTTGCTAAAAATACTTGAGAGAAGATTGGGGAGACAGTGCCTTTGGCTACCCAACAGACTTTTATGCCTAAGGCACTGGTAATTTCAAGTTCAACCCCTGCCACCACCACAAAGCAGTGCTAAGCAGTTCTATGGATGGATATATATATATATATATATATATATATATATATATATGATCATGTCTATATTTTACAAACTCAATTAGATTTTCTAACAAAAGTTAGAAAATTTTCAGAAGCAATACATACTGACCTCATAGGCTAATTCCATGAAAATTACTTGTGAGCCCTTCTATAATGTAGAAACCAGCATTATTTGAACAACAGTGGGCTCCAGGCCCATTTTGTTTGTGAGCTATTGCCATCATTTGATAGTAAATCAATTTGGACATAGCATATTGAGAAGCAGTTATAGATTCAGGGAAGACTGCAGCCTAATGTCCTTTTAGTCTAAATATATAATCTGACTCAGCCCCCTACTCCAAGGCATTTAGCACTGTTTCCATTTCCATTTTTGCTTATTTTTCGAAACTCTAGAAACAGTATTTTGCAAAGTAGCTGAATTTCATGAATCCTCTGTGTTTGTAGTACAGGTTGAAATCTTTGGGTAGACCACGATATAACTAATAGACCCCAGGCTTAATGTGCTGAAAATTCTTCATACATTTCTGTGGCTTCCTACTTGTACTTTGAGATATTTACTTCCTAAAGGACTTTTGAAAATATTCATGTGGAGAATTGTAAGAATAACCATGTATATTTAAAAATGGTGTAGAGAATGTTGCCAGTACACACTGTTTCATTGCTTCATCTCTCTCTTTTTTTTTTTTTATGACATCGGCTTACAGTATTGTTTGAGTTTCAGAAATGCAGATTCATGGCCTTGACAAGTGGATATAACACTCCACCTGCGCCAAAGGTTTAGTTGTTATCCACCACTATCCAGTCAATAACCCACCCCCCACTCACACACCAGTTCTCCTCACTCTGTACCCAACCTACCATCCACTGTAGCCACATACTGTTGTTGAGGTCCAACCATTTTTGCTTTTTATTAGTTTGTTTTCATATACTAGTGACAATATTCTGTATTTGTCTGACTTGTTCCACTTAGCATGATACCATTAAGCTCCATTGACATTGTTGCAAATGGAAAACAAAAATCACTTTTTAAAATAATTTTATTAGTGGGTCAGTGGTCTACAGCACAGTCATTGACACATGGGGACAGTTTCTCCTCTCCCCATGACAGATATCTGCAGAACACTCTCATTCCCAACTTGGGTCCTTTTCTCCCATCATGCACAAGCTCAGTTGCCCTTTCTGCCCTCTCCTTTCCCTCCTTCTTTTGTCTTGGTGCACTATGTCACAGCTAAATCAAGTTTCACTTTGTGCTTTCCCTTGTTTGCCCTCGTTCACCTATAACTGAGATCATCTAGCATTTGTCCTTCCTTTTCTCTTGGTTTATTTCACTTCACATGATTCTTCCAATTTCCATACAAGATGACACAAAGGAGATGACTTCATCATTTTTAACAGATGAATAGTATTCCATTGTGAATATTTACCACAGCTTTCTTAGCCACTCATCTGTTGTTGGAAATCTGGGTTGCTCCCAAGTTTGGGCTATTCCAAAATTTTCTGCCATGAACATAAGTGCACATAGATCTCTCTGCACAGGTATTCTGTCTACGTTGGCTAAATCCTCAAGAAATAAACTGCTGAGTCATGGCACAGATCCATTTCTGGTGTTCTGATAAACCTCCAAGCTTTTTCCCCACAAAGGTTGACCTCATCTCCATGGCCACTAGCACTGTAGAAGGGTTCAGCTCTCCCCACATCCTTGCCAACATGTGCTGGGTCATTTCTTGTTTGTTTGTTTGTTTGTTCTAATGCAAGGTGTGCTCACAGGTGTCAAGTGCTATCTCATTGCTGTCTTTATTTGCAATGCCTTTTAAAAACGGGGTGAGGACATGTACAGAAACATCACCAAAGAAGAGCTCCTGAGGTCTTGTCCTGCCCTGAACCCAGACAGGAACAGTTGATGTGATGGGCCCTTCATAGCCACCCTGTATATGATGCTCGGTGTCATTGACTTAGCAAACTGGGGCTACACCTGCAACACAAAATTCTTAATACTGTGGTTAAATATGCTAAATGGGATGTTTTTATGACACAGGGAGAGAACTGCTGATCCAGAAAAATTTGAGATGTCTATAGTCATTGCCCAGATTGCTCTTTCAGTGACATAGGCTCAAGTGTTCACATACTCACACACGTAACACAAAAACTAAATATGTCTAGACAAGACAAGCCTCATTCATGCAGGATTTCCCTACTCCCAGGCTGCTTCTTCATTTAGGTAAGTGGATAGAGAGACAGATAAACAGACAGATTGGTATCACATCACCGGAGGTATCCCCAATTCTGTGTCATTCCCCTGTGGTACCAAGACCCCTACCTGCCCCACACACATGGCAAGGTGACAACCCTCCTGTTGAGCTATTTCCTCAGCAACCAAGATTTGAAGGAAGGGGTAATTGTGACTATGGACTGATGATAGTCAATGCAAATGTCTTAATTCCTAGTTGTGGACCTGTTTTGCATTTCTGTGAGGCTCCCTCTGACTAGACATTAAGCTACTTGAGAATAGGAATCAGTGATAGGCTAAGAAGGGATTGAACATAGTAATAGATCCAGCCTCCCTGACATCGGGTGAAATGTCATTTTGGGGATTGGCCAGTTATTGATCCAGCCCTGGTCTTCGTTAATGAGTCATCTGGCTTCTAATGTTCTCAACTCACAGACTGTCCTGAGGTGCCCTGGCTGACTCATCAGTGTGGTGTGGTATGTCCCAGGGTTCCTCTTGGGGAGGATGCATCACTCACAATACCAAGGAATATGCCATCAGAGAAGCTGCAGATTCTCTTCTAAGACCCCTCATGGCCCCAGGCATCTGGGAGAAGAGGCACAGGTGCAGCAGAGGGAGGCGCCCAGGGGAATACAGAGAGGAAGACTGAGCATGGAGCAGTGAGAGTGCTTCTGACACTAGCAAGGAAGCTCTTTCACCTGCATCACTGAAAACAGCCTGTGTCAGATCCTCAGGGAGTTTAGAATACCTGCAGAAGCCGAATGAACTCTGCTAGCTTTAGGAGTCTAGCCCTTTCCATGCAGCTTGTGCGCTTCTCAGGGACTTGTGGCATCGTAGCAGGTGGAAAGACTTTGAAAGAGATTTTCAGGGGCCAGGTGGTGGTGCACCTGATTGAGAGTACATGTTGCAGTGCTCAGGGACCTGGGTTTGAGCCCCAGCCCCCACCTACAGGGGGAAAGCTTTGCAAGTGGCAAAGCAGTGCTGCAGGTGTCTTTCTGTCTTTTTCTCTGTCTCCCCTTTCCTTTTGACTTCTATCTCTATCCAATAAATAAAGAAAATTAAAAAAGAGAGAGAGAGAGAGAGATCTTCAGTGGAAGAGAACACTAAATGTGTTGACCTGGCTATAAGTAGAACAGACTTTTTTGAGAACCTGTTGCATTCTGGATAAATGCAAAAATGCATGTAGGAGGACTAGATATTTTCCCTAATAGGCAGCTGGGTCCATGAATAATTAGGAAGCAAGTCCTATTGCATAAGTCAAACAAGAGGCTGCAGGTGGAGGTGGGTGCGGACTGGCCCCTCTTGTAGAATTTCCTGCTTGAGCGAAAGAAATTCTCTGTGCTTCCAGGACTGTGTGACCAGGTGGCACATGCCCCCAGGAGTCCTAAACTTCTCTCTTCTCTACTGTTTGTTTCATTACTAAGGAAAATTTGTTTTTAAATTTGTTTTTTGGTGATTGCATTGATATGAATGTTGATGACAAATCTTAACAGATTTTTCTTCTTTATCCATTAGTGTCAAATCAACAGTGCCTTGACTTCCTTCCATACTGCTTTGGAACTTGCCATAGATCAGAGAGAAATCCAGCACGTCTGTCTGTATGAAATTGGTAAATATGAAATGTCTGCCCATCTTCTTGTCATGACGTAGTACTAATTCAGGTATTCATGTATTCCACTTGTGTGCAAGTATTACTGCATTCCTATGTACTTTTTTATAATTAATGCTGTTCATTGTGTATTTATAAAATGCTGGCTGCCTTTTGTAATAAGAGCGATTTTTTTTTTCAGAGCAAAGTAATGATATGCTAGTTCTTGCTGCTGGAGCTAGAGAATAGCTCACCCAGTAGAGTGTGTGCTGTGTGCAAAGCCCCAGGCTAGAGTCCTGATACGATATAGGAGGACCATGACAGCTAGGGAAGCTCTCTGGACAATAATAAGTCAGTGCTGTGGTGTCTTTGTCTCTAGAGAAATTGAGAGATGAGGGGGAGATAGGGAGAGAGAAAGACAGACACCTGTAACCCTGCTTCATCACTTGTGAGGCTTTCCCCCTGCAGTTGGGGGCCAGGGGCTTGAACCCAGTTCCTTGCGCACTATAATGTGAGTGCTTAACCAGGTGTGCCATGTCCGGGTCTTGTGTCTCTATCTCTCTGTCTCTCTCTATCAGAAAGAAAAGGCATTAAAAGATTGATCTTGGAGCAGTGGACTAATGCACATGTCAGGCTCTAGCACTTCAAAAGGAGAGAAAAAAAGAAATCTCATTACTTCTTTACTTCTTTCCTTGCACACTATTAATGTGAGCACTTAACCAGGTGTGCTGTATCCTTGTCCCGTGTCTCTGTCTGTCTCCCTCTACCATAAAAAAAAAAAAAAAGCATTAAAAGATTGATCTGGGAGAAGTGGACTGATGCACGTGTCAGGCTTTAAAACTTCAAAAAGAGAGAAAGAAAAAAAAGAAATCTCATTACTTCTTTACAATTTGTTCTACATAACATTTTGGTTTTAGGATAATAGTTAATGGTGAATGAATTGACCGAAAATAATTTTTAAAGGTTATTGAACTGTTTATTAAAATTAGATATCATCTCTGCCTCCCCACCAGCGTTTACCTAGAAGAAAGTATTGCATCAGAGAGTTGGGAATGTGGATTCCAGCCTTAACCTCTTCTACTAATTAGCTCGGGGCCTTGTGCATGTTGCATAAGCCCTCGTAAGCAACAGGCAAGAATCCTGACACATCTCAGGCTCTCCACTCATTCGCTACTTCCTTCTCCCTTTTTCTTCCTAGAGAAAAAGTAATAAACAGACTTGGAAGCATTTATTTGGTTGATATTTTCTTCCTCAAAGTTGTTGCTATGTTTTTTTTTTCCTAATTGCACTAATTTTCCATTCTTCACATTAGTAATTCCATATATAAAGTTGTTTTGTTATGCTCAGAAACATAAACACAAATTTGGGCTTGAAGCAGTCCATTTTCTTAATGAAAATCATTTGCTTTTAATGAGATTTGACCTCATTACAAAAGTCGATAGAAAAATCACATGTCAGGTGTGCCACTGCCCAACCCAGCACATGGGAAAGGAATGAGGAGAGAGTAGAGGCAAAAGAGTTCTTAGAGTCAGAAGGGACATTAGGGCTGCAAAAAACTATGGAGACAGGGATGAAGAAATGGAGAGTTTCTCTAGGAGGTAGCTGACATCAGTCAAGCTTGACCTGTTCTCTCTACTGCTGTTGACACCTTTCCAGGGCATATTTATTTGTGTCTTTATTTTACAAAGAGCACTGCTCAGCTCTAGCTTATGGTGGTACAGGGGATTGAACCCAGGACTTCCTCAAGACATAGGCATGACATTCTTTTTGCATAACTATCATGCTGTCTCACTGATCCTAGGATCTTTTCATATTTAAAGCAATGGGGGGGGGGTTGTGGAGCCAGCAAAGCTTGTTAAATTCTGTTGCTCAGGCAGGCTTTTTTTTTCTTTCTTGTCAATCTCAGAGACAGAAAGGTAGAAGAGAGGGAGGAGAAGTATCACAGCATTGCACCTCCATTTATAGAATTTCCTCTGACTCCGTGTATGGTGCTTCAGGAGTTTGAACCTAGGTCCTTCTTCAGGGCAAGGTGCGCTCTGCTAGGAAAGCTACCCAGCTCCCAGCTCATCCTGACTGAAAGACTGGGATTGGTTCAATAAGACCAGTTTCTGTTCCAAATACTTTGTGTTTAGAAAGGAGATATGAAGTATAACCTAGTGGAAAATGAATCTCATCTCTGTTTCTTTCATAGAAAACGTAGCTTTGGACTTTTGTTATTGTTCAAGACTCTATTTTCTTTGTATTTTATTAAGTTAATGTTTGTTATGGTATTAGTATTAGTTTAAGGTATACAGTATAACTGTTTTTGTAACTGGTCAAAATTAATTCTGAAGACAATTTTGTCAGTATTTTATACATATTGTGTCTTAGAGCCTATATTGAAAGGCTTTAAAATTTAAGTCCACTTGAAAATTTTAGATCATGAATTGGATTAGATCATGCATGCATTGTATAATTTTACACTTTTTCTTCTGGCTTCCAGCTGGACTTAACCAACCTAGTTATTTAACATGCATATATTATAAAAAGAATATAGAAGAAGAAATGGAAAGTTTCTTCTAGTAGCTTTTTTTTTGGGGGGGAAGAGCTGCAAGATCTGTGGTAATATATAATGTCTGAAGCAAAGAATGCCTAGAAATCACTGAAACAAAGGCCTAGGTCTTCAGAATATTAGCTGGGGAGTGAAAGTATCAAAATCCTAAATCAAGCTTGTTACTGGAAAAGGAACTCCCTCTATTTTTACATTTCTCCCTGACATCTATTATAGGGAAGAACTAACTAGCCTCAGTCATACTCTGAAGCATGTTGACTTCATGTCCTGTCCCCCAGAATCTCACATGCTCATCATTCAGATGTCAGGATCAAAGTGATTCAATCACATTACAGTGTATCCCAGAATTTCCTGTCCTTTCTCCCCCACCCAAAAAAAAAAAAAGCAAACTCATGTACACATTGGTCTTTAATTCCCTCTTAAGAACTATGTCACAAAGCCTGTTTATCCCATTGGTTTTGATCAGAAGGAGGACACACCATTGACTGTTTTTGCAAGACTATAGAGTCTAGAGAGAATCATAGAAGGTCCTGGGACAGTACCTGGCACAATGACAGACTTAGCTGATGAGGAGTTGATGTTACAATGGAAATCCAATTCCTTTCTATTGATGCTGCTCCTTGAAGAATCCCTCCAAATGTTTTGATCCAGGATGTGGTCCATTGCCAACTTCAAGAGGGAGGGAAGGTAGACAAGGACTTAATTTCTGAATGGCTTGCTCTCTGCTTCTCACAAAGGTTTGAGAATTACTGACAGTCTTTGACAGGCAGACAAGTGCCTTAAGACTTTATGAAGTGGCCACTATGTTTGTTATCTAATAGCATTGCCCCACCCCACCTCTTTTTTTTTTCCCTGCGCTTTGTTTGGGAGTTCTGCTGTGCCTGGGGTCTTGTCACAGCTGAAAGAAATAGGCTGAGGTGTTTTCCTAGAAAGAGCTATACCACTTTCTGCTATAGCGATCACTTATAAAATCAGAAGTAACTCGTCTTACTTCAACACATTGGATGTATTTAAGGGGAAAGGATATGTCTTAGCTTTCAGGTGCTTTGCATACTAAGAAATATTTGATGGAAAAGGATAATTTTCAGTTTTCAGGTAGTGCATGTACTAGCAGGGAAAGATCAGCAGCATCTAAGACTAATTTAAAAGATGAGCTATAAAACTCCCTCTCGGTCTGGGTGGTAGCTCATCTGGTAGAGCACACATATTACCATGAACAAAGACCTGGGTTCAAGCCCCTGGCCCCCTACCTGTAGGGGGAAAGCATCAGTGATGGAACCATGCTTTGGGTATCTCGCTGCTTATCCCACCCTACCTCTTCCTAATGCTTGTAATCTATTTAAAAATAAATAAATAAATGAATAAGTCATGGAGTCCTGTAGTCCTCAAGTCCCAGTGATTTAAAAAAAAAAAAAAAAACTCCTTATGTCGGGCTCGGGCGGTAGTGCAGCGGGTTAAGTGCATGTGGCGCAAAGTGCAAGGACCAGCATAAGGATCCAGGTTCGAGCCCCCGGCTCCGCACCTGCAGGGGAGTCGCTTCACAGGCAGTGAAGCAGGTCTTCAGGTATCTATCTTTCTTTCCCCCCTCTGTCTTCCCCTCCTAGCTCCATTTCTCTCTGTCCTATCCAACAACGAACAACATCAACAACAACAATAATCACAACAAGGCTACAGCAACAAAGGCAACAAAAGGGAAAAAATGGCCTCCAGGAGCAGTGGATTCATGGTGCAGGCACTGGAGGAACAAAAAAAAAAAAACCTCTTTATGTCAGTGTCACATAATTTTTTTTCTTTCATAGGTTGGTGTAGCATGATAGAATTGAATTTCAAGGATGCATTTGATTCCTTTGAAAGACTGAAAAACGAATCCAGGTGGTCTCAGTGCTACTATGCCTATCTGACCGCAGGTAAGTGGAGCTCTTTCTGGGCCTTAGCTCACAGGTGTTGAGAGATGGGGGAGCAGGATGGCAGCAGGATGCTGAAGTTGAGGTGTTTTTTATTGTTTTTCTCAATTCTCTTCCACATGTTAATGTTCTGTGGTTCTAAGCATCTGGTTGAAACATTCATTCCATCAGAGGAATACAGGACCCTACCTATCCCACACACACACCATTGCCACACCCTCTCCTATTTTCCTGTCCATTATGCCTTGGTCATATGCTCCATATTAGGCTGCTGGGAGTGTCTCCCCAGTTTGATGTGCTTAGCCTCAAAGTCTCTCCTCATTCTTCTCCTAGAGTTTCTAGACATTTTTACTCAATAGGAATTTAAAGAATACTTGAGAAGGTCTTAACATAGCTTCAAAATTGTCTTGTTAAATATTTGTTTAGATTGCTAATGACCTGGTTAGAAAAGTTGTGTGAAGAGGGCCAGGTGGTAGCACAGCGGATTAAGTGCACTTGACAGCGAAGCACAAGGACTAGCGTAAGGATCCCAGTTAGAGCCCCCAGCTCTCCACTTGCAGGGGATTCGCTTCACAGGCGGTGAAGCAGGTCTGCGGGTGTCTATCTTTCTCTCCCCCTCTCTGTCTTCCCCTCCTCTCTCCATTTCTGTCTGTCCTGTTCAACAACAATAACATCAATAACAACAAACAACAATGATAAACAACAAGTGCAACAAAGGGAAAAAATGGCCTCTAAGGAGCAGTGGACTCCTGGTGCAGACACTGAGCCCCAGTGATAACCCTGGAGGCAAGCATAAAAGAAAAAAAAAGGAAAAGAAAAAGAAAAAGAAAAGTTGTGTGACCTTTGAGTCGTTTTCTCTTTTACCTAGCGTTCCTAATATGTTTACAGTGCAATTTTTCAGAACACAAAGTATTTTTTTAAATTTCTTTATTGGGGAATTAATGTTTTAAATTAGACAATAGTTTGTACGTGCATAACATTTCCCAGTTTTCCATATAACAATACAACCAACACTAGGTCCTCTCTCATCCTTTTTGGACCTGTATCCCCCCCCCCCACCCCAGAGTCTTTTACTTTGGTGCAACATGCCAATTCCAGTTCAAGTTCTACTTGTGTTTTCTCTTCTGATCTTGTTTTTCTACTTCTGCCTGAGAGTGAAATCATCCCATATTCATCCTTCTGTTTTTGACTTATTTCACTTTACATGAAATTTTCAAGGTCCATCCAAGATCAACTGAAAACGGTGAAGTCATTATTTCTTATAGCTGAGTAGTATTCCATTGTGTCTATATACCACAACTTGCTCAGCCACTCATCTGTTGTTGGACACCTGGGTTGCTTCCAGGTTTTGGCTATTACAAATTGTGCTTCTAAGAACATATGTGTACACAGATCTTTTTGGATGGGTGTGTTGTGTTCCTTAGGATATATCCTATGGGGATAAGAGGAATTGCAGGATCATAGGGTAGGTCCATTTCTAGCCTTCTGAGAGTTCTCCAGACTGTTCTCCACAGAGGTTGGACCAATTGACATTCCCACCAGCAGTTCAGAAGGGTTCCTTTGACCCCAAAACCTCTCCAGCATTTGCTGCTGTTACCTTTTCTGATGTATGACATTCTCACAGTAGTGAAGTGGCATCTCATTGTTGTCTTTATTTGCATTTCTCTGATAATCAAAAACTTGGAGCATTTTTTCATGTGTTTCTCAGCCTTTTGGATCTCTTCTGTGGTGAATATTCTGTCCATGTCCTCTCCCCATTTTTGATAACGTGCGCTCAACCAGATGGGTCACCATCCAGTCCCCATGCTCCCCATTTTTGGATGGGGTTATTTGTTTTCTTGTTGTTGAGTTTGGCAAGCTCTTTATATATTTTGGTTATTAGCCTCTTGTGTGATGTATGGCATGTAAAGATCTTCTCCCATTCTGTAAGGGGCCTCTTGGTTTGGGTAGTGGTTTCTTTTGCTGTGCAGAAGCTTTTTAATTTGATGCTAGGTTTATGCTTGCCTTAGTCTTCTTTGCAATTGGATTCGTTTCATTGAAGATATCTTTAAAATTTATGCAGAAAAATAGTTCTGGCAATATTTTCCTCTAAGTATCTAATAGTTTCTGGTCTAGTCTCCAAGTCCTTGATCCCCTTGGAAAATTTACTTTTGAGTTTGGTGAAATAATATATAGTGGTTCACTTTCATTCTTGTGCATGTTTCAACCCATTTTTTCCAACACCATTTGTCGAAGAGACTCTGCTTTCCCCATTTAATAGTCTGGGCACCTTTGTCAAAGATTAGATGTCCATAGGTGAGAACACAAAGTATTTTAATATGCCATACCTATCGTTATAACCAGAAATGCCTCTATTTCCTTGGCACTCTTTTTCCACTTGTACAAGGAGATTATTGAATACATGCTGCCACCTGGTGGAAACCAGTGCTCTTTGCACCATCAGATAGCTAAAATGCCTTCAGGTGTTAAAGAATTTGAGAGATGAGAACTGAAAAACCCAAGTGGTTGCACGTTTTGCCTCCAACAAAAAACTCTCTTTTTATAGCCACATAAATTATCCTTATACATAAAATTTCTGGCTAATCCAAACATTAGTATGTCTCTGTCTGAATTTTTGGATTTAATGAAACATCTTGTTTCATTTATGATGTTATTTAAAATATTAACTGTGATCAACAGGTATATCTTGGTTGCTCACAAATGCAGTCCAGCTACAATCACAATCATCAATCACATTATCAAGCAGGGTGAAATCCTCTCACACCCACATACCCTTTTGTAGTCCCACAGGACATCTGTTTTCGTTGGACTTTATAGCTCATTTTGTATAGTTTCCCCCCCAATATCCAAGTTAGTATATTGTCTCACAGTCTGAGTTATTTTATAAAATGCATAGGCATCTGTGTTGAAAGTAACCACTATCCGGTGAGCTACCTTGGTGTGTCCATCACATTAAGCAGTGGATGAACCAAAGAAGGAGAGATCTCTACACTAACCCAGTTGTCATTAAGGTATAATGGGGTCACAGACTCATCTGTGTGTAACAATTGCTTTTTTGTCTTTGTTGAGCATAGAACATGAAGTTAATGTACAGTCAGCTCTAGAGAGCAGTTCTCAACATGTTAGAAATACTAGGCAGATGAGAAAGCATAAAGAAGACTCCAGCGTCTGCCTGTGCAGACATCAAAGATGTATATGTGATAAAATATACATAAAGTAAAATGTATAGTTTTAGCCATTTTAAACCACTTCTGTGCATGCAGTTCAGTGAGATTTGGCTCATTTGCATTATTCAACCATCACCACTGTCTGGTTCCATAACTTTTGTTATCCCTAGCTGAATCTCTATACCCAGTGAACATTCCTTCTTGTCAGCCCCTAGTAGCCACCACTCAACTTTCTCTGTGAAGACTACTGTAGATACCTCATAGAAGAGGAATCACACAGGATTTTTTTTTTGTAGCATGTGCACTTAACCAGGTGCACCACCACCCAGTCCCCAAGTTTTTTGTATCTGGTTTATTTCACGTAGATGTTATCTTCAAGGTTCACCTGTGTATGGTGTGTGTAAGACATCACACCACCTACCAGAGTCCTGCACCCTTACTCCAATAATCAGTAATAATTTTCACAAAATCTGAGGGACGGTTTGGTCAACACCATTTGCAAGTTCATTTTCTTTAGTCATCTATATTCCACATTAAGAGTGAAACTATCTGGTAGTTTTTTGGTTTTTTTTCCCCTTTTTTTGGGTTATTTCACTTAGAATAATCACCTCAGTGTTTATCCACTTTGTCCCAAATGATACAATATTATCTATTTTCATTGTAGAGTTGTATTCCAGTATGTACCCCATGACTGCTTTATACATGTATCCCTCTGAATAAAAAATGTTTGCATGTGCTGGGCTAGCTTGGAGGTGCCTCTTCACCTGATGCTCTCATCATGAGGTTGGAGAGAACTTGACCAGACTCAAGGGCTGCTACTCACTCAGTGATGCGGGAGATAGATGACTCAGGAACTCATGGCAGCATGATAATGCAAAAGAATCTATTGATCAGAGAGCCAATACTTTTATAGGCTAAAATTGGAAGTGGCAAGTTGGAAATGGAAATGGCTAGGAAAGCGGGTAGAAAAAGGCAAAAGCATGCTGGGAAGGTAGAAGCTTCCTTAGCAACTGTTGTGAGGGATTTAACCAGTGGGATTAATGTTACCCTGCTGGTAGGGCAGGTCTCTGGGTAGAAAGAAGATAGATCAATGGGTTTGGTGGGGATCTTTCAGGCAAAACAATGTTTATGTAAATAGGCCATAGTACCAGCAATGCAGGATGGGGGGGGGCTGGCTTAATTCCTGGACATCTCCCCCTTTCTTTTTATCTAATGGCCATAGTATCAGGAATGCGGGGTGCTTTGTGAGGCAGGGAGTCTGATAGGATGAGGCACACCTTTGGGGTTACTACTGTCCCTCAGGTTAGCCCTGCCAAGCTCAACCACATCCTTACAATTTCCTGACATCTCCCTCTTTCTATTTATCTAATGGCCATAGTTAAAAGACTCCATTTCTGTCAGGGGAATAGCAGTATAGGGGTGAACAGAAACCTTTTGGGCAGAAACCTGAATGATATCATGCAGGCATTTTTAAAAGAACTGGAATAAGTCAGGGAGCGATAAGTAAGAGTAGCAAGGGACAGCATGAGATTAAAGAGAGGCCTGGTTGGCAGAGAGGGGCTGCCTGATGGTTGGAAGGGGTTGCTGCCTGATAGGCAGAGGAGTGGGGGCCTGATAGGCCGAGGGGTGAGAGGGGTGATCTGGCGTTGCAGAGTCCTGAGACAGCTGGCTGCAAAGTCCATACATAGACTTCTACAGTCAGTCCTCGAGAAGTCCAGCAGTGTAAAGGGAGTGTCCAAGAGCTCCACCAGCAAGACCGACAGAAGTGTCAGTCCAATGCCAATGACCAGGGGAAGAAACAACATACATCTTATCTTGATGGGGAAAGACAACCACCAGAATTTTGCTTTTCCGTAGAGAGTGAGCTGAAACTGCCAAAAGGTGACAGGTGAAGCAAAAGCGGGAAGGGCAGACAGTGATGGGTGAGAGAAGGGCAGTAGGAAAGTTTTGTCCTTGGACTCTGTGAGTCAGGTTCTTCAGATTGTGCCAGGCCACATCATGGGTTTCAGGGGCCATTGTTGTCATACCATCTTGTGAGCAATGTCAGAGGGCAGGGGTCCAGATGGTTTTTAGGGATTCCTGTGAAAGAAACACATACAAATCTGCTTCCCATTGTTAGCAGGGTGTCTTGTTCAAATTTTTATAGATATTAAAAGAGGTTTAATGTAGTTAGTGCCTTAGCCAACTGAATATTGGGGGAATGTATCCCCCCTTTTTTCTTTATTTAATTGGGCCTAGGTGTTTGGTGAACCTTTTCAACAGTAGTTTGTCTTTGGGGGCTATAAGAGATGTCTGTAGTATGGGTGATGTTATAAAGGAAAAAAGTCTTTAAATTGTTGGTTGGGAAAGGCAGGCCTATAGTGGCAAGACAAGATACACCTCTAGTCTACATAACATGATGGAATTTATTTATGAAACAATCACTGAGCTTACAGCATCAGTGGGATGGATTCAGATTATCTGCTTCTGGACTACCATTGCCCCTAGAATTGGCGGGGGAGGGGGGCCCCTGCCCCTAGAATTGGTGGGGGGTTCCCTCCCTTTGAATAACCTAATCTTTTACTCCCAGTAATTTTTTTTGCATTTCCCATCACCTCAGTATTATCTACTTTCCCTAAGCCTTACTGCTTCTAAATCTTTGACTCTGCTAACTATGCTAACTAATCCGGCATGATATGACCCTATGCTGTGCCTTACTTACCCCCAAAATGTGAGTACAGTACCACCTAGTTTCAGTGGTGGGCAAGTAAGGAAAGACTAACACTAGCAGATCTGTGGATGTTCCAGCTAGGGACTGAAAGAAACATAAGACATAAGACAACAGTTTAACGGCGCTGAGCTTTGGGGATTGAGAAGATGACAGAGTAGTTGGTAAGGTTTCTTTTAGAAGGAAGGCAAGACTAAAACAGAGTGTGAGGTTTGGAGAAGGGAGAAGACAGGTGAAGCAAATTTGGTACAGAGAGAAATGCAGGTGATATGGAGACTGCCAGGATTTTTATCATTTTTGAGGCTCAGCTTGATTCCTCACTTCTTTGTATTTATTTATTTATTTATTTTTGATGAGAAAGAACCAGACATCACTCTGGTACATGTGCTGCTGAGGATTGAACTCAGGACCTCATGTTTGAGAGTCCAATGCTTTATCCACTACACCACCTCACTTCCTAAACCTCCCCTGGCAACTCCAAAGATAGATCATCACTTCTCTTTCTGATGCCTTCCAAACGCTTTTGACTCCCCTATTCTACAAGCTGTTAACTACAATATTCATTGAAGCTGTAGTAAAATGAAAATATGTATCTTCCTGCTTCACCAAAATTGGAAGTTGCTTAAAAATGTGTGTGTGTGTGTGTGTGTGTGTGTGTGTGTGTGTGTGTGTGTGTGTGTGTGTTTGTCTTCACTCTCTTGCTGCTGGCCAACAACCATGTGTAGGGCTAATATATTTGTTTCTAGGCATAGAGATTTCATTCCATCATTAGACTTTCATGGTCCCCTGTGCTCTGCATTATTCTTTCCTAGATTTTTTTAAATTCTACTTTCCAAAACAGTGGACTCCAAATAAAATGTTAGGTTAGATGCAACTGTGGATGTGTCCATAGACTATGTCAACAAGAGGACTAGGTCCATTACTTCAGCATACACTACCCTCCAAAATCTCTAAGAACACAGCATCTGGGAAATATCTGTTACACAACTGGATAAACCATCAAAGGGACAGCCTAGTTTTTTGTGTGTAGTGATACTCTGTTGTTGTGTAGTGATACCATTCTTTCTTTGGTAACATTTTCCAGATGCTGTAACCCTGAGTATCTCTTAGTGGCATTTAACCCTAATATTTAAAAACTATGGTGATAAATGTTTTCTTACAGTTTGTCAGGGAGCTACTGGTGATGTAGATGGGGCACAGATTGTCTTTAAAGAAGTTCAGAAACTCTTCAAAAGGAAGAACAATCAGATTGAGCAGTTCTCAGTGAAAAAGGTATGTTGGAGCTTATCAATCTGATGTAATGGCTTATGAGAAAAGTCATGACAGATTTTTGTGCAGAAAAACACATTGTGACTTTATTGGCCAACCCAGTGTTACTTATGATGGATGTTTGTAACCACTGCTACTTTATATAGGTCTTAGGAAATCATTCAAAGTTGGTGCCTTACTTGCCATGCAAAATGCAACCACTGTGGAGTGATTTCTTTCTTCTCTGAATAGAATGTGCTTGTTGCTGCAAACAATTTAAAGCCATAGTTTTGAATGAATAGAGACATTAAAAAAATTTTTTTAAATAGCTGACCAGCATATCTGGAGAGGACAAGCATCTGTCTAAAGAATTATGTCATATCTGAGGGATACTTGGACAAGATGTGCTGATTAGTGGTTGTCAGTATACTGACTCAACACAGATGTGTTCAGTATTTAATACAAGTTTCGACCTAATAACAAAATCAGATTTTTCTGAGAAAGACTTAGCATAGTAGGGTCTGTGGCCCTAAATTTATTTTACACTCTATCGAATAAGATTTGTCCAAAGTACCTTGGGTTGCACTGCAACTTATTATATCTTGAATTCTCCATTATTTTAGTTCATATATTTTCTTTTTAAAAAATATATTTATTTATTTATTCCCTTTTTGTTGCCCTTGTTTTATTGTTGTAGTTATTGATGTCGTTGTTGTTGGATAGGACAGAGAGAAATGGAGAGAGGAGGGGAAGATAGAGAGGGGGAGAGAAAGATAGACACCTGCAGACCTGCTTCACTGCCTGTGAAGCGACTCCCCTGCAGGTGGGGAGCTGGGTGCTCGAACTGGGATCCTTACGCTGGTCCTTGTGCCCGTTGCACTACCGCCCGACTCCCAGTTCATATATTTTCATTCAATGAACATTTAGTGACTTAATCTGAGTATAAAGTAGATAGTAAAGTATGAGATTCTATTGAAAGTTCTGGAACTTGGTAGGAAGCTAAAATGACAGTAAAACCACACTCTTAAGAGTAAACCAGATAAACCTATTAAATTATATATTGGTCAGCATTCATAAACTCCTTTGATTTAAAATTGAAATGAGTCTAGTTATATCTCCAAGTTTTCAGAATATATCTTGGCTCTTGCTGCTAGGTTGAGTTGAATAGTGAAAAGGTAACCTGCCAAAATACTAGAAAATAAATAAGGGGCCAGGTGGTAGCATGCCAGGTAAAAGATACATATTACCAGGGAAGGCTCAGAATCCTCTCCCCCTCTCCCATCCTCTTTATTTCTCTCTATTTCTATCATAAGATAGACCAAAAGGGGGGGGGTGGGACTTAAAAGATCCCTTGGAATGCTGAAGTTGTGGCACAGGCACTAACCAGCAATAACCCTGGAAGAAAAAAAAAATTGGATTGGAAAAACTTTTTCACATATGGTGGAATTGTCTTTTTTTTTTTTTTTTTTGCTTTGTATGAGAGAATTGATCATGTCAGATATTCACTTTTAAATGTCTCAAAGATATATATCTTGTGATTCAAATTTGTTTTCAAAATATAGAGTCTAATCATTCTAACTACTTGCAGGCAGAGAGATTTCGAAAACAAACCCCAACCAAAGTGCTTTGTGTGCTGGCGTCTATCGAAGTGCTATACTTGTGGAAAGCTCTTCCAAACTGCTCCTTCCCCAACCTTCAGAGGATGAGTCAAGGTAAACACACACACACACACACACACACACACACTATATGTGCATACAAATAAGTTTGCTTTTTTTTTCCCCAATGCTCTTTATTTTCATCTTTCATGAATTTTATCTGACTGAGAGCATGTCAGTCTCCCTGTCTCTAGGTGATAGGAGTATGAGGCACAGAGAGTACCGACTTGCTTACATTGATACCAATATATGGTGATGTATGCTGATGCTGGAAGCAGAGTTTTCTCACAATGAAAGTGTGTTTCCTGCAGGGCCTGGTTCACAGACAGTAAGACCGTGACTAAGGACACTGGGGTTGGGGGGGCGGCTCACCCTTTAGAGTACATCTGTGAGCATGAGGAAAAACCCAGGTTCACACTTGGTGATGGGAAGCTTCATAAATGGCAGGACACTGCTGCAGCAGGTGTCGTCTGTCTCTCTTCCCTTACTTCACTTTCCCTCCCTAGTTCTGTTTCTCACCCTCTATTGAAAGAAAAAGAAAAATGGCAGTGGAGTCATGCAGGCACCAAGCCCCAGCAATTACTCTTGTTTCAAAATAAATAAATACATAAAAGAGCAAAGAGACAGTGCTCAATGAATTTTGACAAAAATATACAGTGGCATCCACCACCACAGTCAAGGTACAGGATGCTTTTGCCTGTTGTTTCTACTCCTAGAGTGTCCCTTATGCCCTTCCCAGATACTATACCCCCCCCACAACCCAAGGCACCCGTTTTTTTTTTTATTTGTCCTGATAGATTATTTTTGCCTGCCATCGAACGCCATATAAATGGAATCATACGGTGTTATTTTTCTGTGATAGATTTTACTTGTTTACTAAAGCATCTGAGAGATTTAATCTTACTGTAGCCTGTCATTTACTTTTTAGTGGCTGAATGGTATTCCATTGTATTGACTCTACCTATGCCACAATTTGTTTATTCATTTATTTCCTCAATGCTCAAGTGCTTCAGTGTTTGTTTAAAAAGGATATGTGTAACAATATTTCAGGATATGCATAATTTTAAGCATATCCATTATTGCTGGTGCAGGATAGACCACTTGCCAATATCTAAATCAAAGGAGCAATCAATGTATTTAGTGAGAGTTAAAACACACATGCAAGCATAAAATAGATAGTAATAGGACCAGGGAGGTATAGCACTTTGGTAGGACACCTGTGTATTGTATTGGAAAGGTTCCAAGTCTGATCTCTGGTACCACCTACTATAGAGCTGAGTGGAACTCAGGTTTAAAAAAAAATAGACCATAGTTAGCAGTTACAGTAATGATTATCTCTTATTATGACTCTCTGAACATTTTTCCAGGTATCAAAACATAACTAACAACGAATAGTCAGATTCTGGAGTGAACGTGAACTAGTTCTTTAATGTCTTTGCTAAAAACTCACCCAATTCTGAGACCTATTGATATTTATTAGATGGCATCACCCCTAGTAATCAGTAATGAGCCACATCAGTTCAACTCTGTGAAGTCCAGTAAAGATGCTTGTCGAGGCACAGTTCAGTTCCTGACAGATCTGGTTGTGGGTTGCTGTGACCATGTGCGTTTGTTAGACTCTTTCCATCAAGCCCACATCGTGTCATGCACTAAGTTTACTAGAGTCCCCATCTCTAACTGCCTTTATCAACATCAATAGGCTGGATCTCTGTGACCTGCATGTGTGATCTGATTCATTGCCCTTCCTTCCCCACCTCTACTGCATTCTTGAGTGTCTCCTCAGCACAGTACCCAAAGAATCCTATTAAAACCCAAGTCAACACCGTGTCATTTTTTACTGCTAAGAACCTCTGTTGTCTCATCTCACTCAAAGGAAAAGCTGGCAGTGCTCCTACAGGTCTGGACATGCTGCCCCAGCATGTTGCTGCTAGTGGGTGCTTTCCTTCTGCTAAACAGGGCCCAGCTACACCCCTCTTCACCTTCTGGAGCAACCAGACATGTGCTGGCCTTAATGTCTTTCTCCTCCACCTCTCTTCTTCACCTCCCTCTCCTTCTCCTCCTTCTTTTCTCTCTCTTCCTCTCTCTCCTTCTCCTCTCCCCTTCTCTCTCCAAACATTCATCCTGCCAAATATTTGGCTTCTTCACTCATTTCTTTTAGATCTTCATTCAGATGTTACTTTTCAATAATTCTTAGGCTATACATATCCTAATGTCCCTCTTCAGGCTTTAGTTTTTATACTAGTACTTAGACCTCGTGTGTACATATATATTGCCTAGTTACCTTTGTATCATCTGTCTCACGTACAAAATGTTACTTTTTTAAAAAAACTTTTTTATTATCTTTATTTATTGGATGGAGACAGCCAGAAGTTGAGAGGGCGAGAGGGTAGGGGGAGATAGAGAGGGAGAGAGATACTTTCAGCCCTGCTTCACCACTTGTAAAGCCCCCCCCCCCCCCAGCAGATAGGGACCGGGGCCGCGAACCTGGGTTCTTGCATATTGTACCATGTGCATTCAACCAGGTACACCACCTCCCAGCCCCAAATGTTACTTTTTCTAATGAAAGAAATACAGAGAAAAAGATGAGAGAGACCAGAGCACTGCTCAATATTGGCTTATGGAGGTGCTGGGGACTGAACCTGAGACAACGAAGCCTCAGGCATTTGAGTCCTTTGTGTAACCTTTATGCTACTTCCCCCACAGTCCAAAATGTTATTTTTTTTAATGGAAGAATTTTTTTCTTCTATTTTTGTCACTGTTGTATTTCAAGCACTAGGATATAATTGGTACTTAATAAGCAGAGTTAATTAATAAGATAAATGAAATGAGTGAATAAATTTGCTTTCCTTTGCCTTAAGATCTTTAGAATAATTCCCTCTTTATGAATGTATTCCCATCTTAGTTTTTTGAGGCAACTCTTATTTTTATAGTTTCAGGCTCTAGTCTTCACATTTACATTCTTAACCATTTTATCCATTCTGCTAATACTTTCTGATTACATTTAATCCTCGAACAGCTGAAGGTTAAGGACACTGATATCCTCCTCCCCCTTCCCCTCCACCCCACCCCCAAAGAGATGCACTGTGTCACTCCACTGTCCAGGAAACGTTGCCAGTGTCATCCAACATGCTTCTATGTGGTACCTGGGCTCAAACTAAGGACCTGGCATATGATGAAACCTTTGCTCTACTGTGTGAAGTTTCTGCAAGTCAGGAATATAACTTATAGCCTCCTTAAAATTTAACTATGAGTGGTCTCCAATTTCTAGAAACCTTGCTGATAACATAAACTCCTAATGAACCCACTGTGTACAGTATTTGCATTATAGACTATATTTGTATATTAAAGCAAGTTGGAAAAAATGTTAAGAATATCATGGGGCTGGCAAAATAGCTCACCTGGACAGTGTATCTACTTTGTTGTATACACAACCCAGTCTCCTGACCTCCATAATATTGGAGGAAGCTTCAGTGCTGTAAAAAGTCTCTCTCTCTCTCTCTCTCTCTCTCTCTCTCTCTCTCTGTTTATCTCTGTCTAAGTCATCCCAGAGTGGTGAAGCCCTGGTGATGATAAAGAAGAAAGAGAAAAAAAAACAAAAAACAGGAGCCTAGGAAGTTGTGCATGCCTACAAATCAAAACAAAAACAGCAACATTTTTTTTAAAGTTACTAATCGCGGTTGGTTGGTGGCACCCCCAGTAAAGTATACATATCACCATGTGGAAGGATCTGGGTTTGAGGCCCCACTCCCCACCTGCAGGGAGGATGCTTCCCCAGCAGTGCGGCAGGTCCGCAGATAGCTGTCTTTCTCTCTGTCTCCTCTCCCCTCTCAGTTTCTGTCTGTCCTGTCAGATAAAAGAAAGGAGAAAAATAAATGGCCACCTGGAGCAGTGGATTCGTGGTGCTTGCACCAAGCCCCAGCAATAAGGAATGGGGAAGGAAAAGCAGTTTCAGGTGGCAGAACCATGACCTTAATAAGCTGCTAATCAATTTCCACTTGTGATATTTAAGGAATTAAATGAACCTATTACCTTCCTATTGATTTGACTTTTCTTAAAGCTTGCCATCAAGTGGATGATTCATCTGTCGTTGGATTAAAGTATTTGCTTCTTGGTGCCATACACAAATGTCTGGGGAACTCAGAAGATGCTGTTCAGGTAAGTGGTTAATTTTCTTCTGGCTAGAGAAAGTAAACCCTGAAAACTGGCATATGTGTTCATCAGCATGAACAATGAAACATCAAACAAAACAAAGCCGTCATTTTTTTGTTTATTTTTGTGGCTCAGGGGAATGGACTCCGGGCTTTCACCATGCGGTGACTCCAAACCCGGGCATCCTCCTGTCATTTGTTTTGGAATGAGGAGAGTGAAAGACAGAAGAAGAGACATCATAGTATTTCCACCATCCCCGCAGTGCCCACAGTACTGCCCAAAATGCTCCCATGTGGTGTTGGGGCTCAAACCCCAGGGCTGCCACACAGTAGGGCATGTGCTTTCCTTGGTGAGCTGTTTTCCTGCCCCGCTACTGACTTTAAATGTAACTTCTGATTTTTAGAAATTTTCTTCTTTTTTTTTTTTTTTTTTGCCTCCAGGGTTATCGCTGGGGCTTGGTGACTGCACTATGAATTCACTGCTCCTAGAGGCCATTTTTCCCAATTTTGTTGCTCTTGTTGTTGCCATTATTGTTACTGCTGTTATTCCTGTTGGACAGGACAGAGACAAATTGAGAGGGGGGAGAGAAAGATGGATACCTGCATACCTGCTTCACGGTTTGTGAAGCGACCCCCCTGCAGGTGGGGGGGGGGGCTCAAACTGGGATCCTTAGGCGGGCCTTGCATCTTTGCACTGATCCTTGCGCTTTGCACCAGGTGCACTTAATCTGCTGCTGCGCTATCTCCCAGCCCCCCAATTTTCTTTATATATGAGCACCTTTTCTGGCTTTAGCTATTAATCAGAGAAGGCACCCTCAATGGAAACAGTTGGAAATGAGAAGAAAGACAAGTTTGAAAGAGCAGAATAAAGCTTCATAGTTAGAAAATGCAAAAGTGACCAGGCATGTATCAGTGTTTGTTCTAATTTCTTCTCTTTCCAACTGCTATTTAATGGTGCAGACATGCAGGTAATGTCTGGGAAGCTCTTATATATGTTATATGATAAAAGACCATAATTTTCAAGTATAGCTAAAGTAAGTTTTCTGAATTTTTTTTTTTTTTTTTTTGCCTCCAGGGCCGGTGCCTGCACTCTGAATCCACTGCTCATGGAGGCCATTTTGTTATTGATGTTGTTGTTGGATAGGACAGAGAAATGGAGAGAAGAAGGGAAGACAGAGGGAGAGAGAAAGACACCTGCAGACCTGCTTCACCACTTGTGAAGCGACCCCCTTGCAGGTGGGGTGGGGGGCTTGAACCAGGATCCTCACACTCGTCCCTGTGCTTCAAACCATGTGCACTTAACCTACTGCGCTACTACCTGACTCCCTCGTTTTCTGAATTTTTTATATGTATTTATTCATTTTCCCTTTTGTTGCCCTTGTTGTTTTTTAGTGTTGTTGTGGTTACTATTGTTGTTACTGATATTGTTTTTGTAGGATAGAACAGAGAATAATGGAGAGAGGAAGGGAAGACGGGGAGAGAAAGACAGACACCTGGCAGGTGTCACCGCCTGTGAAGCAACTCCCCTGCAGGTGGGGAGCCAGGGGCTCTAACTGGGATCTTTCAGCTGGTCCTTGCACTGCCACTTGACTCTCCTGAATTTTTAAAAGCATATCCCAGCATTGTTTTAAATAATGTTTGAAAGTGCTTATGCACAGTAACAGGTAACATTATCTTACAGCGCTCTAGAGGTGTTGATGTGCTTCTGTTATAATTTTTATTTTACATCAGAATTAATCCTTGATGTCAGATCGTGAGAGTTATTTCACAGTTCTAAATAGTATAAGTAAAAGCAAATTAATAACCAAGACAAAGTCAAGAGTTGGTTCTTCACTTGTGTGCTTATTATTATTATTATTATTATTATATTATTAAATCAGATGTTAGTACTTTGAGATGTGAAGTTATTCTCATCAGTAGAGCTGGTATGGAAACAATAACACAAATTTAGAGTGGCAGGTTCTGGGTACTGTACTCACTTTATAAGCATTCTCACCAGATAAGCATATAAAGGACTTCTAAGATATGGAAGAGGAGACAAAGAGGAACAAAAATACAAAAGGATTAGAAAGTCTGATACAGAATACAGAAATAGGCTGAATCACCCCTTTTCTCCTGAAGATGTGATGAGCTAAGTAAGAAAAACAAATGAATTGTAGTAACATTTGCATTGTTCCAGTTCTTTCAGCGAGCTGTTAAAGATGAGCTGTGTCGCCAGAATAACTTGTATGTGCAGCCATATGCTTGCTATGAACTTGGCTGTCTTCTGTTAGACAAACCAGAGGTAAGATTTACGTCTTCACTAAGTAGTTTTCATCAGCAGAAATGTGCAAATAGACAGGCACCCAGCATTCATCATTTAAAATAAACTGTACATCGTGTTTGGATTTCTTTTCCTTGACTTCACATAGGATGAGTTCTTGAAGCTATTGTGTAAGGAGGCACTTGCTTCTCTGAAGTTAGAATTACTAATGTAAATTTGTGGACAAAATTTAGTCAAGGTAAAATAATTGCCCGAGTTCAATTCCTGGCATCATGTGTGCCAGAATGATGCTCTGGTTCTCTGTCTCTGTCTCTTTCTCTCTCCTACCCTCTCTCTTTCTCATCAATAAGTAAGTCTTTCTTTTTTTTTTTTTTTACAAAGCTTACTTATGTCTTGATGTAAGCTTATAAATATTGCTACATTAAAGAGAAAGTTGTTCTTGAAAGAATAGTTGTCTCACCTCTTTATTATGAATTTAATTGACCTCTTCTATCATAATTTCTGATGAATTGTATAAAAATATAGATACTAAGAGACAATGTGCTATTCTTACATTCACAGACTGTAGCAAGAGGCAGAACTCTACTTCTTCAAGCAAAGGTAAAATCTAACCTTCTTAGTGGCCCTTTGATTCTTGGTGGTGCATACTAGAGTCTGAACTCAAAAAGTTTAGTGAAAGGAGTACTGTAATTGATATTAACTGGAAAGGAGAAGTGATATATAATTGAATCAATGAGAAGTAGATTAATAAGATTAGCAAGATCATTTTAAAAAACTATGAAGTTGCTTATTCTTTCTAGACACTCTTCTTGTTTGAAAGGAAAAATAATTTGACTTTATAACTATGTTCTTGAATTAAGAATTTGCAGCACCTTACACTAAGCACAGTGTAAAACTATTGTCTCAAAAATAGCATGGGAGAAAATCACCGAAGTCAGAATTAATGGCAATTAATTTTTTAATTAAATATTTAAATTAAATATTTTCAAAATGAACACAGAGTTTGAGGTTTGGGGTTATAAAGATAGTCAAGTGAATGTGAATCCTTTAGAAAAATATAAGGAATTTTACTTTGGGAAGTACAAAGCATAGTGTAGTTTCTATATACTAGTACCAAAAATTTAGGTGATGAGTCTGTAAATATTTTTCTTTGCTTTTACAGGAGGACTTCTCTGGCTACGACTTTGAAAACAGATTGCATGTCCGCATCCATGCTGCTCTGGCCTCTCTGAGGGAATTGGTTCCTCAGTGACAGACCTGGACTTCCCACCCTGTCCCTCCCCACCTGGGTTCTGCACTTTAAAATAAAAGCAGAGGACACAATTCTTAATGAAGATCGGCTTTCCTTCTGAAAACCACCTGTGCCCGGGACACATTTTCCCCAGCTAGCTAACATATTAAAGATCCCCTCTTTTAAAGATACAGAGTAATAATGATAATAGTAACATAAACTAGCCACTGGGGGAGAGGGCTAAGTGACGTTGTTCAAACGTTTTAGTTTTGTGATTTATTATTCTTAAAAATAAACTCAAGCTAAATACTTAACCCTGTGACATCATAGGCACGCCTATCTTAAGCACATGGGTAATATGAATAAGGTACTTGCAAAATGATGCAAGACTTTAGCATTTATATTGTCTTTTTTTGGGAGGGGGTTCTTTCTAATGTTTTGCTTGACCCTCAAGTTATCCCTGGGAATAATGTAGCACAAAAGCTCTTACCCACCTTTTTCAGATAGTGAAACTCAGGCATGAGGAGGCTAATTTTAATTAATGTTTCCAATTACACTCCCCTTTTATTCGTGGAACAGTGAGTAAAATGCAGCTCTCCTGACCACAAACTGAATATTGTTTTATTATAAAAATAAATTAATCATTTAAAATGTCATGTTTCCCTAATTAAAAAGCAGTGCTCTTTAGCTGAAATTATGTCATCAAAAATGTTTATCTCCAGATTATCTACAAAATGTTTCAAGGGAATGAACACTTTTTTCCTTAGAAAGCCAAGTAAGTGCAAGTAAATAGAAGATAGTTTTATAACTAAAAGCTTAACTATTTTTGCTTATTGATCAAAAAGGCTAGCCTATAAATTAGATAAATAACTTTTATTTTAATAGTTTCTTTCTCATCCATTGTATATCAGTGTTTGAAAACTTTTTAATGAGTTACTTGAAAAAATTATCCTTGAATGAATATAGTGATTTCTTTTTTGTTTTTGTCTCAGGATATTTTATGGTGAAAGATTTCCTGGACAATTTATTGCCAGACTTTCATCAGTTTCCCATTAGCTCACATTATTTGCTATTATGAAAGGAGTTTAAGTTATTTTTAATCCTTAACTGCTAATTTTACTGTCATATATTTCTTTGCCCAGTACTGCATACCTGCAGTTTTAAAGAGCCTAAATACCTCAGTCACTTTTACGAATTCCTGACATACTTGTGTGACTAACTTGATTCAATTTTATGGTTAGATTTTTTAAAAATTTATATGGAACTGAACATTGTCATTTTAGGATGTCATATATTCTTTCAACAGAAGCATGAACTCATGGTAATACATCATTTTTTAATTTTTATTTTTGATGTTGCCTTGGCCTCACACACATGTGATATCAACATTCCGGGCCAATTTTTTCACTGAGATAAAGACAGAACAAGAGAGATACCACAGCACCAGAATTTTCCCCAGTGCCACAATAGCACAACCCATGTAGTGGGGTGTGGAGCTGGAACCTACCTGAGCCACTTAAGTGACAGATATGCACCCACCCTGGTAAGCTATTTCTCCAGCCATTTTGTTGTCCTTCTTTATCATGTCTTAAAGTCACCCATTAATATCTTTCCAGAATACCACACGGGAGAGCAGGTGGAATGTTGGCAGGTTTAATCTCCTTAATCTGGTTTAATCTTACTTCCTGGTTTAAATTTTGTGTGGATTTTAGATACTAGCCAAAGAGAAGAGATTGCTATGTTGCATTCAGTGAATGAGTCGACCCAGAAACCATGTAAGTGCTTTCTGGAGAGAAAAACTAATGTCTGGAAATATTGGCTACCTAATCTCATCAGAACTGAAAGAAAGAACATGATCCATCTTGAAAATATGTTCCTTGCCACTTCCTAGTTACAGTGTATGCAGCAATGTCAGTTATGATTGTGACACATTCTAATTCTTCAGAGTTCATACATAGTTGAAATTTCAGTTAAATATCGTTTGAGCTTTTACATAGTACTCAAAGATTACATAAAGCCCTGTGGTTTGAAGTTTAAAAGCATTTCTACGTTAAGTGTTCTAATAGCTTATTTCTCCAGAGAGAGTCTGATATTTTCAGTTATGTTTGTGTTCGGAGCTCACTACATGAATAGGTAACTGTAGTCAGTCTAGTAGGTTTTCTTTAGTAGTCAGATGTCTATAAACTCTCTCTCTCTCTCTCCTAGGTTCAGTATGTATATCCTCCTGGTGTTAATGTGGTGATTCCCTTGAAGAAAGGGAATAGATAATGATTCTAATGATCCTGAAATATCAAAGCCACCATGTTGTACCATTAGTTTAACTAAAACCTTGTATCCATTTTGAGTTGAGTGACTCATAACATACATGGCCCATGTGCTGTAACTATCCAACCTGTGAGCTACTGTATTCTGCCTGGAAACTTAGTTTGGTGTAAATTGCTTTTATTCCTTGCTGATGAAGAAAATAATCATATAAGCATATCCATTTGCATCTATGTGTGGCTTTTTTATGTTGGTTTTACTCCTTCCTTTTTCCCATTTTGGATCATCTTATTTATGTGTCAAGTATATTTTTGTATTAGGTTGTGCCTATGATGAAAGAAATCTCTAATGTATATTTTATGTACTCTGAACACACCTTATACTTTGTCACACTTGGCATCATGGTCTAACATTAATATAACATGTACCTTTATGGTTAATAGGCTTTTTGATTTGGGGAGTTAGACATTTTTATTTTTATTTTAGCAAATGACAGGCTAGGTATCTGAGTAAAGCATTGTTATTTCTATATTCCAAAGAAAACCAGAATATTTATTACATATGTTAATTATTTACAGAATTTTCAATTTTATATTTCTCCCTACAGAAAGGCAGTACAGATATGATTTTTAAAACATATATACACATAAATACATACAACACACACACACATTTATATTTCCTTTGCTGTGTAATCTTTTGTGGTTGATGATGTCATTAAAGTTGTGGTAAGTATTCAGTATGGTTCTATGTCTATGAAGATAGACATGACATACATTCACAGAATCATACATTGCTTGGTATTTCTCACATGTTTGGGTCCTGTTGGTATATTCTGTAAAAAAAAAAAAAAGAGGAAAGAAAGAGAACTACCCACCCATAGGAGATTCAGGATATGGGTCCACCATTTTAGATCACCATGAGCAGTGGATTAGTGTAAGGGTGTCTCTTCTAGCTCTTGGTCACTCACCCTCTATCTAAAAAAAAAAAAAAAGAAAGAAAAAAAGAATGAGAAGAGCAAACCATTCCCAAAAGACTTGTCATTTTTTGGTCAGTGTTTAATAAATCCAATAGTTAAAAATAATTACAGAACAAAAATATGCTCAAAGAACAGGTATATCATGAAGCCACTAGGGGATGCTTTTAACCAGTGACTTTCTAAACTTGGGAGAGAGAGAGAGAGAGATGTGACTTATAGAAGAAGGAGGAAAATAATGACTAAGGAGAGATCGCATGCTTTGGACATGATAAAAGCAGAAAGGTGATAAAATACATGTCTCCAGTGTCAAGAGTCAAGGGGAAACAAAATAGAGAAAAAGACAGGTACATACAAGTCACAACACTAACTTTGAATTCTGTGGAATCCAAGACAATAATAAATAGGGAGAAGTGGTGTACAAGGGAGTAGTGGAAAACAAGGAAGACTTGTATTTTGGTTAGATCCCTAGGATCTGAGAACAAGATGAACACAGTTGTGGACTAGGAAGCCTCAAATGGGGAGTGTTTTAGCGTTTTTTCCCCAGTAAGTCTTCACTGTAATGATGTGTAATGACTTGAACTAAAGGAGTGTGTGAAGAGTAAAGACCTGCCTTCTGAGTTACTGATAACTTTGCAGCTTCTTACTTCTGGTTAGCTGCTCTAGAGGATACAGTTAGACTACACAAACATCAGTGTGTCTGCTTCCAAAAGACACTGAACGTGGGGTCTTGAGTTTGTACTCGGGGTTTTTCAGTGGCTCCTTTTTCTTATTATCTGTGATAGTTGAATGTGTTAAAAGCAAAAGACTGCAGGTCTGTCATGACACAACCTAAAGAGCATTTCTCCTTTAGTTTTAATTGCAACCTTCAGGACAACACAGAACTGCACTCAGGTATTTTACTCAATGGATGAATTAATATCTCCACAAAATACTGTTCACAGACGCTGCTTTCACAGTGCCTCTTAAGTGATCTGGAAACTTTTGATTTTTGTTTTCCTGAATTAAAAAAATATTTTTATAAAGAGCAAGCCCGTTGCTGGCAATGTCGTTTGGGGGTGAGAGAGGGTGGTCAAATCATGCAAAATATTAGGACAAGTTTTAATGCAGTAGCAACAGGAAGTCAGGATTAACGGCGAATTCCCTTCCCACCGGTGAGTTTCTCCCGCCCTCTCTCCACGCAGACGAAAGTTTGGTTCCCGTGGGACCGCGTGTTGGGTACCCGAGGCAGAAGTTCTTTCTAAAAAAGGAGACTGGAAAGATTATCTGGGGGCGGGGTGGGGGACGATGTACAAAGGAGAGATGGCGGCAGGAAAACCACTGCCCTACATTTCTCTCTCCTAAGAAGTCTTTGTATTTAGACTGAGCGACCACAGGCCCAGGCTCTTGCGGGGCTTGTGGCGGTTTGTCGCCGCCGGTTTCCCCCGAGGCGGTTTGCCTGTCAGCAAAAAACTGGGCACACCTCCCTCCCTGCCGCGCGGAACTTCCGACCTCCGTCCACTTCGACTCCCGATTGGCTGAAATGCCTCCTCCGCCGGCCAATCAGAGCCTTCCTCGAGGAGCAGGTCTTTGTGACACAAGGTCTGACGTCTCTGGAGGGTATAAAAGAACCCTCGGGCTCAGGCGCCCCTCCAGGAGCCACCGGCAAGGGGGCAACGTCTTTAGAGCCTCGCCGGAACGAAGGTGGGACGAGCCTCACCGGAGGCAGTTAAGCCGCAGACCCTCGAGCATCCTGGGTCGATGGCGGGGGCTCCTCCCCGGGGAGGACTGACTGCCCCCCAACCCCCAGCAAGCGGGGCTGAGGCGGGTGGTGGTTGGGTCTGTTTCTGCCTCAGGGGACTCCCCACCTTCCCCACCAGGCAAAGGGCAAGAGGAGCAGAGACTGAGGGTCGGGGGGTCGAGACCCGGACCCAGGACCTAGGGAGGAGGGGCCTGGGCCACTCGCATTGTCTATTGGCGCCGCCTCCTCAACCTGCACCCCGTGGGAGGTGGGGGCTAGGTGTTAAGCTCATCACTGTATTTCTTTTTTTTTTTTTCTTTCCAACTTGCTCCAGGCAGGTTTGGGTTTTTGCCTTGATTGTGTGGGGACCGCGTGACAGGGGTCTTGTAGCCCTCGGTCTAGGACGCTGGGTGACCAGGCGCGCCACCACGTCTGGGTGAGGTTGGGTGCAGCGCCCCTGCCACGGGCAGCCCACCTGGGCCCTGGGGGCCCCTGCCAGGCTGCCTGCAGGAAGGCTCTGGGCTCATGTGTGCCATATGGTCAACGCACACGCACTTGAAATGGACACTGGAGGAACATACCACTTATCCATATCGTAGCATATCCTGCACGGTTTTATTTAACAATGTTTATTTTATATTTGTATCTCTGTCATCACTGGGGGCTTCACAGCTCCAGGAGGACTTTAGATAGACACAGAAAGGAAGAAACCTCAGCATCAAAACTCCCTTGAGTAAGTTTGGGAGCAACTGGAACCCGGGTCTTGCGCTTGACAAAGTTACCCAAGCTATCTTGTCAGTCCTTAATACTTTTTTTTTTTTTTTTTTTTTTTACAGACGGGCTTATTTCAGCAAAGCTGTTGAATGATACTGAGATGTATCAAGGGATTCAGTAAACTTAATTATTCTCAAAGTGGCTGGTCAATACAGATTCTCTCCCCCCCGCCCCCGCCACCCCCACTTCTATTCCAGCCTTTGGGAAGATGAACTGTATTTTTTAAGCATTCAGCCTTTTGCTGTGACACGTTAATTACTTTTTATCAGAGATAAATCCTTTATATAATTGCTCTAACTCAACTGTACCCGCTAGCCCGGTGAAGCTCGTTTATTCGTATTTACTGCAGGGATGTTGTTGAGGACAGGGTTCATTATATAAAACTATTCTCCTGCTTATAAGGACCCATGAGAGAAATTTCTCCTGGGTCTCAGGATCCAGAATAGTAGTTGTTATTCTCCCACGCGACCGATTTTTTTTTTAATGGCAAGAAAACTTAACATTTTAATAATTAACATCTATTCCCTGTTTTGTGATGATTGTTTGGTGACCAGTTATCAAATTGCCACTCCTCACTATGAATATTAAGTACCTATGGCTTTTGGAGGGGCAGCAAACTTCATTGCATTTTATTCTATTTTTTCCCTAACATCACTTTTCCCTTACCATAGATAGTTTTCTCCCCTCCCCTCCTCTTCCCTTCTCTCTCTCACCTTCCCCCTTCTATTTTACACACAGGCAGGCAAACACACCTTTAAGTGACAAGCTCTACAGCTCTGATAATTAGAAGCTATAATATGCAGTACCTTTGATACGACTTAAAATCTAAGTCAAAGAGAAGAAACAAGAACAGAGGTTATGGGAGAAAGAGAAATTAAGTTCCTCTGGTGGTGGGGGTTACTAAAACTACAAATGACTTACACTTACTCTGATTGTTTAAAATAAAATTAAGTCTAAACTTAAAAAAATATATTTAATATATATCAAGTGGGGAAATATTTAGGAAAATGAAGACTAGATCTTGTAGAAATCCTGTTTTGTGACTCTATTTGATGACTAGTTGTTTATGGAATTTGGAAGGTTGCTTGTTGGGAAACAAACTTAATTTTTCTTTTTGAAATTCTGTTACAGAAAATACCAAATTTACAGAACCACATTTATTTGACTTTTGTTATTTATATTTAACATCCTGAACTTCCTGTAGGGCACTGCCCATGGATTTCTGTAGTAGTAGCAGATTACTCATCTGCACATAACATGCTATTCGTAGTGTAAGGTTGTTGTCTCTTTTAAAAACCATAAAAAATTAGTCTATTTTACTAGAATAAATACCTAGAGATTATATTTAAAACTAAATATTTAATAGGGGATAGATTTGTTCTTATAAATTATATTTAACTCATAAATGTTTAGTGAAAAACAAATATACTGTTTATAGGATTTTATTTTTCCTTTTTATAGTTGAGAATATAGACATCCTGCCAAAATGATTTCTTCAAAGCCCAGACTTGTCGTACCTTATGGCCTCAAGACTCTGCTGGAGGGAGTTAGCAGAGCTGTTCTCAAAATAAATCCACCAAACATCACTCAATTTGCAGCAATTTATTTTAAAGAACTTATTATGTTTAGAGAAGGTTTGTTATTCCATTACTTACTTGTTGCTTTGCAAAGAGAGTATTTTAAATTGAGAATTTTATGTATTTTGTTTCCTGTATTTATTCCTTCAGGAAATAATTGTCTGGATATAAAAGATCTGGTTAAACAATTTCATCAGATTAAAAGTAAGTACCACAATTAGTAATAGTTTAATAATACTAGTTATAAATTACTGCTCCATTGCCAGCATACATTCAAATTTAGGAGTGATTCTCACAAATATTTTCTGTATATATGATTACACTGATATCTGTTTATCAATCATACTGCTTTTTTATTATTCAGTTTTTTTAATATCAGGAGACTGGCATTTTGATTCAAATTTTTTAAAATTAAAAAATAGTATTCACCGTTTACAAAACCATTAGTACAATGATCTAGACCTGCAATGAAAACCTAACTCAAATTCTTATATGCCTTGTTTTTTGGGAAATAAAGTAAACCTTAAGAACACTGGATTTTGTGATAATAAAAACTCAAACTGTACATTCATTAGGAATTCTGTATTTCAATAAAATTCTCTTCCTAGTATTATTAATGGAAATTTGGGGTTTTTATTTTTCAATTTACTTTATAGTGGTGCTGGGGATTGAACCTGGGTCCTCAGTGCTGCAATCATGCAACTCTTTTGCATAACCATTATTCTGTCTCTGCAGCCTAGTAGGATTAATATGAAGAAACTCTACATTAACATCCATAAGAGCCATTCCCATCCTGAGAGTTTAAATCTACACCCCATAAGGGAGGACAGGAGATCAGTTAGGCGTCACTAACTGCCTTATTTGTTTTAGGCATCTCACTCTAGTGAAGGCATTTTTCTTGTCCTTCTTATTTATTTTTTAGATATAAATGGAAAGGTAGAGAAGCAGGGAGAAAATGAAATAGTCCATAGTCCTGAAGCTTCCTTCAGTGCTTTTGCACACATGGAAAAACAGCACACTGCACAAGTGAACTATTTTGCTGCCCAAAAGACATTTTCCGTAGACTTTTTCCAGCCTAGTTCTGTGCTAAGAACTGTGTCTTGTGAAAATCACATTCAGTGTGTAAATATCTTAATATGAAAATGAAACTGATTTGAACGGTGACTAATGAAAATTTTCAGAGGGTAGAATTAAGAAAAGGTGAAATTGATGAAAAATTGGAAGATCATTAATAAGAAAAAGGAGATAAAGTGTTAAAATCCCAAGCATGGACACGTGTCTAAAAAAGATAGTAACAAGTTTTTGCCAGAACTTGGTTTTTTTATTATCTTTATTTGTTGGATAGAGACAGCCAGAAATGAAGAGGAAAAGGGGTGATGTGGCGAGAGACAGACACTGCAGCACTGCCTCACCACTCATAAAGCTTCCCCCCTGCAGGTGGGGGCCAGGGGGCTCAAACCTGGGTCCCTGTGCACTGTAACATGAGCGTTCAACTAGGTACACCCACCACGTTGCCCCTTGCTGGAACTTGTGTAGAGAATGGCAACTCATGTTCAGTGTGGGAGATAGCAAAGTCATTCTTAAAATAATGGCTAACCAATTTAGAGTTATTATAGAGAAAGAAAAGATAAGGTCAGTTAGTTACCAGCCTCTCCACCCCCCCATTTTAAATACTTTTATTGGGGCAGGGGTAGTGGTTTATGGTACAATTGTTGATACCTGGGTACAGTTTCTCATCTCCCTGTGATAGTTGTCTGCAGAACACTCTTGCCAACTTAGGACCTTATGCACAAGTACTCACTCCAGTGCCCTCTCTACCTCTGGAGTGCCCCCTTCACCTCTGGAGTTCTTTGTTTTGGTGTAATAGAACACATCCAGTCCAAACTTCATACTGTCTTTTCCCTTTCTATCCTTATTTCTTAAGTTCAATCTATAAGTGAGACAATCTGGTATTTGTATTTCTCTTCCTGTCCAGCCATTTTTAATACTCTACCACTAGCTAAGAGAGAAATTAGGAGTAATTTAGAGGGCTGGGCGGTGGCACACCAGGTTAAGTGCGTATAGTGCGAAGCACAAAGATCCCAGTTCAAGCCTCAGCTCCCCACCTGCAGGGGGGTCACTTCACAAGCGCTGAAACAGATCTGCAGGTGTCTTTCTCTCCCTCTCTGTCTTCCCCTACTCTCTTGATTTCTTTCTATCCTTATCCAACAACAGCAGCAACAACAACAAAAACAGGAAAAAATGGCCACCAGGAGCAGTGGATTCATGGTGCAGGCACTGAGCCCCAGTTATATTCGTGGGGGGAAAAAAAGAGATCAGGAGTAAATTCTAGGAAAATGTGTTTTAAAAAAAGAAGGGATCTGAGGGAGTCAGGTGGTAGTGCAGCGGATTAAGTGCACATGGCGCTAAGCACATGGACAGGCTTAAGGATCCCGGTTCAAGCCCCCGACTCCCCACCTGCAGGCAGTGAAGCAGGTCTGCAGGTGTCTTTCTCTCCCCCTCTCTGTCTTCCCCTCCTCTCTCCATTTCTCTCTGTCCTCTCCAACAACTACAACAGCAATAACAACAACAATAATAACTACAACAAAAGGGAAAAGAAAAAATAATAAAAAGAAGGGATCTATAAAAAACAACTTTACAAAACAAGATTAAAAATAGAAAAAGTACTTTAAGATTTAGAAAAGTGAATTGCTATGGTTCAGGAATATTATTTTGCCGAGTTTGGTTGCACCCCTGTAGGATCCTGATGGTATTCTCAGGTTGCAGTAGAATTTGATTTCTTTTTTTAAAAGCTTTATTTTTATTTATTTATTATTGGATAGAGATAGAAACTGAAAGGGGGTGAGATAGATAAAGAAGGAAAGAGACAAGACACCTGCAGTCCTGAAGCTTCCTCCCTCCCACCCCTGCTTATGGGCACCAGGGGCTTGAACCTGAGTCCTTGCACACTGTAATGAGCACTTTACCAGGTGTGCCAGCGCCTGGCCCCTAAAATTTGATTTGTACCCTGATATAAAAACTAGAACAAGAACATTGGCCCTCTTCCCACCTCGTCTTAAGCCTAGTTTCCAGACCGTTCAAGTTAATGAGGTCTGTATGTGAGTGTGTGTGTGTGTGTGTGTGTGTGTGTATATATCACATCCATCTTTCGTGGCCTTGGTGGCCTCTCTATCAGGAGCTGTTTGAGAGGATTGGCAACTAGTGTGCAGGCTTGCTGTCTGAGAATGGTGATAAAACCAGTGAATCTTTATTATGGAAAGTAACTTTGCAGTTAATGTGTTCATTGAAGAATTGATCCACTAACCAATTTAGGAAGCCGACTAAGTGTCTAGTCTTCGGTCTCTGTCTAGTTCTCACTGAACTAACAGGGCAGCATGAGGAATAAATAGGTGCCTCTATTTTTCTCTTCCAGCAATTGCAGATATCAAAGCAGTTAACATAGTGAACATAGGCAAACCTAAAACTAAGCTCAAGAGTATGATTGCAGAAACAGAATAATCTCTAGGCCGTGGAGCTTTTTGTAGTTTACCAGAGTGATGGGAAAATAAGGTCTAAGTGTGGCCAGAAATACAGAATTTGGTGGCATTATAATATCAGTTTGATTAATTCGCCTGCCTTTTGTTGTTTTGAAGGACAGTGTCTGTTAACATAGGTCCTATCACAGAGGCTGTGGGAGCAGCCTCTATATCGAGGGAAGGATCGTTCTGGACTAATGAGAGGCTGTCTGGGGATTTCCAGGCACCATAAGGTGCCTCCCCTCTTCCTATCTAGTTTAATTCCCCAACTGGCATTCCTTTGGGAGCTCTGAGTAAATTTGGCTGCAGGGTTGTTCAGTTCTCTACTATAAAAATGTAGGTGTAATAGGTGGCATCTTCTTCCTCTAAACAGAACTTCCCTGGTGTGAATCTCAGAGTTAAATATGGGTGGCAGAACCTAAAGTACCTTCTTTACACATGCTCACTCTGTAGGTTCCAAGGATGAAATAATAAGAGTTTTTCTTGGGAACTAAATCAGATACTGCTTATTCTGGTCTGTCAGTCTCTTTACCTGTGGCTAGATCAGAATAAAGACAACACCAGACCTTAGAACATGGTGATGTGGGCAAGATAAAAATCTAGGTAGTGCAGCAGGTTAAACGCAGGTGGCACAAAGCGCAAGGGCAGGCATAAGGATCCTGGTTTGAGCCCCCAGCTCCCCACCTGCAGGGGAGTCTCCACAAGCAGTGAAGCAGGTCTGTAGGTGAATATCTTACTCTCCCCCTCTCTGTCTTCCCCCTCTCTCCATTTCTTTTTGTCCTATCCAACATGATGACAACAACAATAACTACAACAATAAAACAACAAGGGCAACAAAAGAGAATAAATAAATAATAAATATTTTTTAAAAAAGATAAAATCTAACTGGCATTCCTAATGAACTGGTTCCCACGCTTCTCCCAGATCATCAGATGAAAGTATGAAAGTGTACTGGAGATGCTGTATTCTCCACATTATCTCCTGATTGGCGAGTCCACTTCCTGGTGGCAGTATTAGTCAGCTGCCCACACACAGAGGAAACCATGGAGATAAAAGAACATCCCTGTACATATCATTTGTTTCATTTAAAATTCCATTTTGGGGATTTTATTCTAAGAAATGCCCCATTTTTTGGAAATCACATCGTGGAATCAACACTGTTTACCCATACACTCAGTATCTTCAGAATTTCTTGTAAATGAGGCTGGGTTGTAGCTCAGTGTTTGAGCACCTGTGTTGCAAGTTATGAGGCCCTGGGTTCAACCCCAGGCAGCACCTTCCAGAGAAGTGTCAGACAGAATCACATGATGGAGACAGGATGGGGAAAAGAATCAGACTTTTCTGTTTCTCATCATCTCCCCCATTTTCCAGAGCCTGTGATTAAGACTATCAATCCTGCTCTACCCAGTCTTCTGAAGTTTCCCCATTTCACCCACATGTGCCTACTTCCACAGCAGCTCATGAAGTAAAATGCTTGGCTCCTCTTAGTTTTCTACAATTTGACTAAACAGCTCTTTCTCACTACTAAAGGGATCAGTGAAAGCTCCTTAACTTCGTAATCTTCATTAATTCAATCATTAGCTGAGGGGTTATTTAAAAAAAAAACATAAGAAATATTTTTTTAAATCATAAAGTCATCTCTTACATCCCACCATTTAGTATATATGAGGAAAAGAAGGGAGAGAAGGGAATGGCATTTTTGGATGCCCTGTTTTGTCATAGGCTCTTAGACTGTATCTTGTCAATTAAGAGTTATAAAGCATGTGGCATCCTTGCAATTTTATTCAAAGGGAGTCTGATAATTTGGATTGGTAAATTAGTTCTAAGCTTCTAGTTATTAATTGGTAGAGTTAGTATCTAAACTTAGATCTTCCTGGTGACATGACTCATGCATTTATTTATTTTTATTGCCTCCAAATTTATCACTGGGGCTCAATGTCTGTGTAACAAATCCACTTCTCCTGGTAGCAGTTTTTTTTTTTTTTTTCTGTTTTTGGGTAGAGACAGATTGAGAGAAGAGGAGGAAATAGACACATACAGCACTTGTGAGGCCTCTCCACCCATCCTCACCTCCCACAGAGGCATGGCTTGAACCCAGGTCCAAACCCATGGTAATGTGTGTGCTATGCTTGGTGCACAACTGCCTGTCCCCAACTCACGCTTTTTCCAAAATAGAGAAACATTCCACAACCCTCTAGGATAAGTCTTAAATTCGTGAGCCTGAACAGTGAAGGAAGGAAAACTATAGCTGTTTTTCCACAGTACCTTCCACAATTTCACTTCTTAGTCCCTGCTACCTTCTTGTGTAGAACTCAAAGCCCACCTTTTCTTTTTTTAAAAAAGTACTGATAATATGATTTACAAAATTATAAGATAGCAGGGGTATACTTAAGCACTGTTCCCATAACCAGAGTTCTGTGCCCCATTCCCTCCACTGGAAGCTACAGTAGCCCAACGTCACAGATATGGGCTATTATTTCTATGACTATATATTTGCTCATTTTTCCCCCAATGGTCACCTTCTCTTCCCTTCCAAGTCATACTTAAACCTATTACTACTTCCAAATGTCCTTCCTTTTTTCCTCTTTTCTCTGGAGTGATAGAATTGAAGTTCAGAGCCCTCTGTTGATTTTCACTCTGTAATTTCTGTTCCACTGGGAGTATGGACCAAATTATTTTTGGGATGCAGAAGGTAGGAGTTCTGGCTTCTGTAATTTCTCCTCTATTAGCTATGGGCATTGGCAGATTGAAACATACCCACAGCTTGTTTCTATCTCTCCCTACTGGAGTAGAGCTCTGGAGATAAGAGATTCGAGGGTTCATTGGTTATAAAGTCCAACTTTTGTTAATTCTTTTTTTTTTTGCCTCCAGGGTTATTGCTGGGGTTCCATGCTTACAAGTCCTCTGCTCCTGGAGGCCATTTTTTTCACATTTTTGTTGCCCTTATTATTATTATCGTTGTCATTGCTGTTGTCATTGTTGGATAGGACAGAGAGAAAGCGAGAGAGGAGGGGAAGACAGAGAGGGGAAGAGAAAGATAGACACCTGCAGACCTACTTCAGTGCTTGTGAAGTGACTCCCCTGCAGGTGGGGTGCCGGGGGCTTGAACCTGTATCCTTAAACCGGTCTTTGTGCTTCGACTCGACTGCTGTGCTAGTGCCTGGCTCCCAACTTCTGTGAATTTTGATCTTTTCACCACTCAGTAACAATGGTAATGGTTTCTCCATCCCAGTGGCAAATTAGATCACACCACCAGTTTCACCTTGTACACTCTAAGCTTGAATCCATTTTCCAGTATCAGTCCTATCTTAACATTACCTTCTTTTGAAAAATCTAGAAGACATAGCATACAGGGCTCGGGCAGTAGTGGTAGTGCAGTGTGTTAAGCGCATATGGCACAAAGCACAAGGACCAGTGTAAGGATCCTGGTTTGAGCCCCCAGTACCCAACAACAATGACATCAATAACAATAACAACAACAGACAAGGACAACAAAAGCAAAAACATAGCCTCCAGGAGCAGTGGATTTGTAGTGCAAGTACCGAGCCCCAGCAATAACCCTGGAGGCAAAAAAAAAAAAAAAACCTAGTCACCTGGATCACCAGCTGAATTACCATTGATGTTTCAGATTAACATTTTTGGCTTAGCCATATAGTAGCTAAACTGTTACAAATTTCTTACTGGTCATTGGGTCCAATTTCAATTCTTACATGGTATCATACATGTAGTACATAGTTTTATATATATGTATTTTTTATATATATTATTATCTTGTATTATTTACATTAAGTTCTTTTTTTTTTTTACTTCAGAGCACTGCTCAGCTCTGGCTTATGGTGGTGTGGGAATTTGAACCTGGGACTTTGGAGCCTCAGGCATGAGAGTCTCTTTGCATAGCCATTATGCTATCCACCCCTGCCCCATATTGTCTTAGTATTGCGTCAAATTCCATTTTTTGTACTTATTTATAGTTGATTATACATACTTGTGATGATACACTTAGAAAAGGGATACCTCTATTTTAGGCTCACCTAAACTATTGCTACTGCTATTTTGTACTTTGCATTTTTTCCTTGAACGGGAATGGGTATTGCTTATTTACCTAGGCAGGGTGTTAATGTGTACCAAGTTTTAAAAAGTTTTATATATAAAAAAAAAGTTGCTGAACTTATGCCATATAAATAATGTGTCAGATCAGCTCTATGCAGGCTAAGTAGGGACTGCAGTGACGACCCAACTCCTAGATTAGATTGGGTTCTTGAAACTGCTCACTGGAGGGAGAAAGACCTTTTTGAGGTCTTGAATAGGTGTGGGGTGGGTGGATCAGTCTAGTCAGTTCAGCTTGGTTTTTGTCAAGGTCATCATTACCTTTGCTGTACTGCAGGTCTTATTACTCCAGCACTGGCTTGCTGAGAGCAAGGCTGGACATGTGGAGGGTGTTTCCCTCTCAGTTCCAACCTTCTCTTGAGCTGGGGTGGGGGGACTCTCGCTGTGTCCTTGCTCTCTGCCCCCACCTTATTCAGTGTCAGGATGTTCTGGACTCATCTGAGGTTGAAATGGCCCTTGAGTGCATGAGACTTATGGATGGGACTTTCCCACTGCTCTGGTAGGTGGCATTTGACTCTGCCTTATGTCACTGGTGAGGTCTTAAGCCAGTGATTCCTTTATCTGCCCCTATGCTAAGAAACCTTGTGTTGGTTTTGGTATGGGATTTCTCTGGACTTCTCTGCTTCCATGTGAAGCTGATGGAAAAGTGCTTGTGAGAGAGTGAACTGTCCATGGTTCTGGAATCTAAGATTATTCCAGACTGATATCCTGGTATTCTTTTGACATTTACTAGAATGTTAAGGTGTCTTCCTTCCCAGCTAATACAACATAATTTTCCCCCCTTATTTATGTTTCCAGAGTAGACATTCTTGTGTCTGTGGTCCCTTTTTCTATAAAGGGAAATTAGTTAACTTAATAGCCTTGTGGCTTCAACTCTCTCGTGATTAAAGTTCTAATTTTGTGGTTTATCTCAATTTTCCTTATTGTTGCAATACAACCAATGTTTTTTTAGTTTTTATATCTTAAACATAGGTCCAGGATTGTTTAAATTAGAGCAGAAGATGGAGTCTGATTATTAGATCAGTTTTACTACTGCTAAGACTCACTCAATAAATTAACTCAGGTTATCTTTTGATTGAATGAGCACAAAAATATTCCCCAACTCATGGCAGTTCTTATTAACAATTTTTCTAACTTAAGATGCTGCTAAAACTGTCCATATCTGGTAGCAAGCAAGGTATGATACTCTCTAGTGATGCTGGCAGTAGCCATAAGATTCCACTCCCAGTTGACATTCTTGACAATATTTCCAATGTGGGTTTAGTATGGTGTAACTCTATGAAATGTCTAAGATCTGATACTTAACCCACTATTTACTTCTCAAACATTCTTTTTTGAGGGGAAATATGATTATTAACCCATGTGACTATTTTAGTAGAGAAGTGGACAGAAGGAACGGCACAAGAGAAGAAACCAGAATGTGTAAAAGGACCAGAAAAGATACCTGTAGTTCCTCAAGAACCTGAACGGATGGAAAAATCTACGGACACAGAGGAAGACAATATAATGGCACCACTCTTCAGCCACAAAACCACTCAGTTCCCATCTGTTTATCCTGCAAACATAGAGTATGAGGAGCCGGCCGAAGCGGTTAGTGGCTTGAAATCAGCCACGCCCAAGACCGCCAGCCCGTCCTCATCGCCGCCTCCAGCAGCTGTCTCTCCAGAGCTTGCCTATGTTCCAGCTGACCCAGCTCAGTTTGCAGCTCAGATGTTAGGTAACGTTTCATCTATTCATTCTAATCAATCTGACGTTTTAATGGTGGATGTAGCAACAAGTATGCCTGCCATGTCCAACGAGGTGCTGTACTCAGAGGCTGCTGAAGATGGCGTGGTGGCCCCTCCTGCGCTGCACGCTGCAGAGGTGGCATCAGAGCAGGGTCTGAGGCAAACATCTATCCATGTAGATTCAGGTTCTAAAGGCTTTGAGGCTGAACCATCAACGTTCCCCTTGCAGGATGAACAAGAACCTCCTGCTAATGCTCCAGTTCCCGAGGTCCCTTTGCAGTCTGACACGCAGGTCACATCAGCCGTATCATCTGTCTATACAGAGGAGCCTGTGGTTGGAGGAGCTGAGTATGTGGAGCAAGTGTCAGAACCAGTAGCCGTCCCTCGCATATCATCAGTCTATAATGATGAGCCCGTGGTTGAAGGAGTCACTTACGTTGAGCAAATGCCAGAACAAGTAGCTGCCCCTCTTACTGATTACTTTGCTCGTCTTAAAGGAAATGAGCAGTCACCACAAGTTAGTCCCAGACCCGTAGTAGACCAGAAAGCCTCAGTCCTGTCTCAGAAATCTGAGGGTTCTGCAAAAGGTTCACAAGAGAATGTGACATATGATTCCTCAGTGCATGTGGAGGCAGAAGCGACAATTATACTATCTGGCACCTCTCTGAAAGGTCAGCCTGAACAAATCCTGGAAGTAGACAGCTCTGCCAAAACAGTAAGCTCTGAAAAGTCTCTGCAGCTAGAAGTGGAGATCATTGCACAGGTCCCTAGCAAAACTGGGCAGGAGTCAAGGGCAAGCTCTGCGACTCAGGAGATGGAGGCCTACTCTGTGTCCTCGGGGCTGGCTGCACAGGCAGCACCCTCGGGCACTTCTGTAAAGGCAGCCCGTGGCTCCTTCCCTCCTGTTCCAGAAGGTCTTGCGGAACCGGAAGGGGAAGCAGCACCTGACGAGGTTTGATGGACTCAGGTAAGAAAATTAAATGCTTACAAAATAAAGAATTACATTTCAGGTGACAACTGTGTTTCATGCGACCATATATAAACAGGTTCCCTGCAGGCTGGCCTAGGGTCTTTATCTTCAGTAGTTTTTGAAAATGTCAAGCCTATTTAAAAACTTGTTGTATTTGAGAGTTTACACGCACCGGTGATTTAAAAGTGAAACCACAGATGTCTGTTGTTAGCTACTAGCAATCTGAATACTCTTTTGCAGAACTCTGATTGTGGAGTGTTGGTTTCAATATTTTCACTTGTGGATGTGAAGTCAAACTACAGCAATGCATTTATGTAGGCTGTGACATTTAAAGGGTGAAAGAAATGGTGGTGTGTTCAACTCTGCTTTCGCACGGAGTCAGAAGAGTTCTGCAATAAGGTTTGGGGAGCGGGGTCAAGCACTCATTTCCTGGGAGCCCCCCCACCTCCGAAGCTGACAGAGCAGCACCACAGCTGGATGGAGAGACGAGGTTATACTAAAGTTCTGCCACACACGGCCGCAAGGAGGTAGCTGCAACAGAAACACAGGCAGCATCTGAGGAACAGTGAAGGAAGTTCAGGTGACTGGCTTCCCTTTCTCATCCCCTTGCTTAGTGCCTAAGTGAAGCTGCTTTCTTGGCTGCTGGACTTTATCGCCAGTGTTTTATGTGACACAGATCTGCTCTGACCTCCATCTCTTAGCTGTTTATGGTATTTGACCTACCCGTGCTCCTACCTCACTTAAACAAGCTCAAGGGGTAGATGGGGCAGATGGGCCGTGCGCCAACCAACCTCCTCCATTCCTTTTGCAGAAACTCTTCCAACTTGGACTCTTACTAGAACCAAAATGAAGTACTATTCAAGCAGGTAATTAGAGATCAAATTCTGTCTGGCAGTGTGGCAGGGATTCTGTACAGCTGAAAAGGCAGAGGGCAGCGTTGGAAGTATAGTCTGTGGGACTGGCATACTTGTGGCTCAAGCAGCACTTTCATACTAGGTGACTGTTCCCAAGTACTTATCCTTTTCATGCATTAGAAATAGTTAACAACAAAGACTGAATTGTTAAACTGTAGAAACTGAGGACTTGGCTTGTGAATATTTTTGATGACCTAAAGAAACTCAGTTGAAATTATTGAGAATACATCAGGTTAATCAGGAATAGACTGTCTAGTCAGTGCTTGAAAGGTGGACTCAACACATCTGAAAAGTAGAAACATCAGGAAGTTTTTCTCCATATTCTCATCTTCTAGGACTCAGTCTCTAAGACAGTACTTGGTATAAGTAGGTGGATGGTCCTTTCAGATCTCTCTCTCTCTCTCTCTCAAAAGAACACCTGTGGGATCTTAAAAGAACACCTGTGGGACCAAGCAAGCTTTTCCTTGCCACTTAGAATCTGTGATTTCTAACTCTGTCTGAAAAGGGCTTTCCATGGGATTCTGAGTGGTGTGAATTAGTGGAGGATTAACAGTGCCTGTGAAGGACTAGAGACAATTTGATTATGTGGTCAGAAGACGGCACCTTGTTCTAACTCCTTTAGTTGGGGAGCGGAGGGGGAGAAAGCAAAAAAGAAATCATCGTGCAGATGCATTAACCTTTTTGTTTTTCTCAGTGGTTTAGCACTCTTCAATTCTTGTTTTTTTTTTTTTTTTTGTAAAATCAAATGTCTGTCGCTTCTCTGTCTCCTGAGGACCCTACAGAAGCCATGTCTAAGGTCTAAGTACCTGTAAACAGCTATTTAGAATGAGATTGCTACCTCAGCCACAACTCTATTGCCTCTGCCGCATACTATCACAACCCAGTTTTCCCCTTTCAACTGTAGAGAATCTCGTTGCTTACACATTACCAAACACAATTTAACCCTCTCTATAGCATGCTTTATCGCACATATTACTACAGCTATGTTTTATGTAAAATTTATGTAAAATTTTTTTACAAAGACATTTCTGTGCATAGCGCCTGATACAGAGACCAACCCTTTAATACCTGCACATTTTTTTTTTTTTAGCAATAGCAGCAAGCGAAGCAGGACAACCACCACCATATTCTAACATGTGGACCCTTTATTGTCTAACTGATATGAATCAACAAAGTCGCCCATCACCACCACCTGCGCCTGGGCCTTTTCCCCAAGCAACCCTCTATTTACCTAATTCTAAGGATCCACAGTTTCTGCAGCATCCACCGAACATTACTTCTCCAACTTATATGATGATGGACGACAGCAAGAAGACCAGTGCCCCACCTTTTATTTTAGTAGGCTCAAATGTTCAGGAAGCACAGGATTGGAAACCTCTTCCTGGACATGCTGTTGTTTCACAGTCAGATGCTATGAAGAGATATGCTGCAGTACAAGTACCTATTGCTGTTCCTACAGATCAGAAATTCCAGAAACACACCCCAAATTCCCAGAGTGGTAGTCCTCCTACAAGTAGACAAGATGTCCCCAGACCACAAAGTCCAGTATTTCTTTCTGTTGCTTTCCCAGTAGAAGATGTAGCCAAAAAAGGTTCAGGATCTGGTGACAAACACACTCCCTTTGGAAGTTACGGTATTGCTGGAGAAATTACCGTGACTACTGCCCATGTTCGCAGAGCAGAAAGTCAAAACTGGTAGGTAAATATTCCTACCATTGTATCTGGGTCTAAATAATCTTTCAACATTTTGAATGGCTGACCTAGAGATTGATCTAGTAAAAAAATGATACTGAGATGAGATAGCAGCAGTAAGTTGGGGCATGCCCTGTAATTTGAATTACTAACTCCAGCTTTCTTACCACCAGTCACTGATAAATATGTATTCTTACTACCAATTACAAATGCATAGAAGGTGCAGTGAACCATGATTTATTCCAAGGCCTAATCCATGAACTAAACCAGCAAATTCATTCACCTTTGCATACCTGGGTCTGTGTCCAGGCTCATGGAAGATGCTAAAAAGGAGACATTTAAAAAATATTACAATGTTCAAGTTATAATTTTATAAAGTCTGTGATCTTTTTAGAGACATGTTTAAGGGGGGAGCAGAGAAAAATAGGACTTGGGAACAGCTGGAGAACAAGGTAAGAGATTAGAGATTATATATGGAACACTCAATCACTGTTAGAAAATTTTGTTCTCTTTCAAAAGTGAATTTTTACAGTAGGATGGATAGATGGGAGGCACATTACAATTCTGAAGCAATTACAAGAATTAACCACAGTTTTATCATAAACATATTTTTTAGATTTTCATTCAACCAGTACTTAGTATTGTGTCCTATGGTACACTCTCAGCCCCTATATGTGTTCAATAGTGTGTAAAAACATGGAGCCTACACCTCGGTAGGGGAGATGGACCCAAAATAAGCTACAATAAGTATTTTGAAGGACGTAGGGTACTCATAGAGTTCCTCCTCTGTCAGAAGGATGTTCAGGCTCAGATGTAAACTGAGACCTGTGTATGACTGCCAGCTTCACAAAGAGCCCCAAAGCCCAAGGCAGGAAAAAGCATGGGTGTCTGAGGCCTTGGAGGAAGCAGAATAGAGAAGGGATCGATCAAATGAACCGAGGGCTTCTGCGTATAAAGAGAAGTGATCTGGACTGCAGGTTTAGTGGGAAGCCCAAAGAATGCGATCTTCCTGGCTTTTATGAGGAAAAGGATTACAAGTCGGTGTGTGTGTGTGGGGGGTTGTCAGTGAAAGAAATAGGGAGACTAGTAGTCAATACACAGCACAGCTCATTGAAACAATTTGTGGATATTGCAAGCTGAATACCTGATGGGTCCTAGTACTATATAGTTAATATATTTATGACAATCCAGTTATCAGAATATCTTGGTGTTGAACTGAGCATTCATCCTCTTTTTAGACTTTAAGTGGAATGATAAAAATGATAATTAGGGCAGGAAGGCAGACCACACCCTGCTGACCTTTTATCACTTCGCATGTTCAGTTTCACGATTAAACATTTCATGATATTATTCCTAACAGATGCCCAAATGACGCTGTTTGAGTCAACGTTCAAGGTGGAGTCTGCCGCCAAGCGTAATGTATCAATAAACTTCATGCAAGCATAACACCTTGTATTTCTGCCTACTTTGTAATTTAGAAGGTACAACACAGAAGGGCTTAAAACTAGCAGAGTTGTGAGAAAAAATTTCTCTTACATATGTATTGTAAAAAATTAAAAAAAAACAACTCTAGTGTTCAAGATACAAGATACAGGTTCTCTACTCACTGATAATTCTTTGTGAAGTCCTACCAAAGAGAGTAGTACCTTGCCACAATATTATCTGAAACCAGAGGATATGAAGCCCTAACTTCTGACATTGTGCATGTGAGCTGTGTGTGTGTCGGGGGGAGGTCGGGGGGGGGGGAGACAGTTCTTTGGTCCTGCAGACTAGCACACAGATTTCTTTCTAAGGATACTCTTCAGAATTTAGGGTAGTACTTGAAAGACACCACACTTAGGGGGAATATTCTATTACCTTTATTTAGCAGCAGGTAGATTATTCATTTTTAACACTTGTTAGCTTAAAGACAGCAATAGAATTACTGGTATCTACCTAAGGCCTCTTGAAGCATTACCTCAGTCTAGAGTTGTATAGATATATACTATAAAATAAATTTACCCCAATTAAAGGGGTAAAGCTACTACTATACAGTAGGTCTCCATATAAGTGTACAGGTGCCTTGCAAATTTGAAATGCACAAGACCTTCTTTTATATAGTATGATCCTTATAATACATATATAAGTGCAAATTTATCTGGTGGAACTTGCCACTGGAAGATGAAGCACTTGAAAAAGTTTTTTATTATGCACCCATGGTGATTAAATCTATTTCTAAAGTACTTCTGTAAATTGCTAGATTTTATACACATTTTCAAATCAAACAAGTACAATTTAAACACTAATTCTAATGTCATTGATTACACAAAGTTGTAAAAGTAACTTCAGAGCAGTAAAATAAGCTAATACCTTTTCCAGCTTTAATTATTCAAAAATTTCATATCAGGAATACCTACTCTGAGTATTCAGACATTTCCTTTTCTTTTTGGAGTTGGAAAGTGGTAAAGGTGAAAGTACTAGTATGAAGAAAAGCCATCTTATCAATATAGTCTTCATAAAATGACATAGCTTTATAAGCACATAAATATTGTATTTCTAGGTTACATCTAGAACATTCAAGCATGACAGAATAAAAATATTTAAAATTACTAGATTTGGGATCATTATATAACTCCATAAAGTTAAGGTTACATTTAGATATAAACCTTCATTCAATATGGCAACAGGCAACCATAAAAATCATATTCTCCAGCAGTTCCTATTACATCTCTATAAAATGGTATTCCAAATAAGTACATTTGGATAGCAAAATAACCCATTGGTTCTAAGACTTTCATCAGCAATGTCACCTTAGGTATGATTTCTGTAGCAAGTTATTTCAAGAATTTTTTTTTTAAATGATGAGTAGAAACCAAGGAAAAGATTGACAAACATAGGCTTAAGACATATGTGTAGATTAACCCGATTCCCCGGCTTGTTTTGCATCTAATAAATATCAGGCAAACTGAAGTAGTTTCTGTCCCAGTAGCTGCCTGAGTACAGCCAGTCCTGTGCTCCATTGTGGGGATTAGGGCCTTGATGGAACCACCTGTTAAAAGAAAGGACAAGCTTTGTGTAACTGCTACTTCAATAGCTCAGAAGTACCTCCCTGCTGTAGTAATTCACTGCATTTTCTTAGCTAGGGACTTCCAGAGCCTGAAAAAGCTACACATCTTCTTTTAAAAGTATAGGTATATAGAGTAATATTCCAAAAGTGAGAGAACATACAAAGTTTGTGTTTTTCCATAGCATCTACCAATAATACTTTAGCAAAGGTCTGATCTTCTGTCTAGAAAGATTGTCAGATGTAATTTGTAATAATAAAAGAAAAAAACGATGCAATTTGTCTTATACTCTAGGCCTATCTTTTCCATTAGAAGCTATTACTTTAAGCAACGAAGGATCAAGTTAAGGAAATTCACTTTTATAATATACACCCACGGTAGTATGTATGGAGTCTGATTAAGAGAAAAAGCTTCCTGAGTTTAATAACCAAAATATATAATGAGCTTGCCAAACTCAACAAGAAAAATGACCCCAGCCAAAAATGGGGAGAGGACATGGACAGAATATTCACAGAAGAGATCCAAAAGACCGAGAAACACACGTAAAAATATTCCAAGTCTTTATCAGAGAAAAGCAAATAAAGACAATGAGATATCATTTCACTCTGTGAGAATGTCATACATCAGAAAAGGTAGCAGCAGCAAACACTGGAGAGGTTGTGGGGTCAAAGGAACCCTCCTGCACTGCTGGTGGGAATGTCAGTTGGTCCAACCTCTGTGGAGAATAGTCTGGAGAACTCTTCGAAGGCTAGAAATGGACCTACCCTATGATCCTGCAATTCCTCTCCTGGGGATTTATCCTAAGGAACCCAACACACCCATCCAAAGAGATCTGTTTACACATATGTTCTTATCAGCACAATTTTTAATAGCCAAAACCTAGAAGTAACCCATATGTTCAACAACAGATGAGTGGCTGAGCAAGTTGTGGTATATATACACAATGGAATACTACTCAGCTATTAAAGACAGTGACTTGGTTTTCAGCCAATCTTGGATGGAGCTTGAAGAAATGTTAAGTGAAATAAGAAACGGAAGGATGAATATGGGATGATGTCACTCTCAGGCAGAAGTAGAAAAACAAGATCAGAAAAGAAAACACAAGTAGAACCTGAACTGGAATTAGCATACTACACCAAAGTAAAAGACTGGGGTGGTGGTGGGGGTGGAAAATACAGATCCAAGAAGGATGACAGAGGACCTGGTGGGGGTTGTATTGTTATATGGAAAACTGGGAAATGTTATACATGTACAAACTATTGTATTTACTGTTGAATGTAAAACATTAATTCCCTAATTTTTTTAAAAAAGAGAAAACGCTTCCTTAACTATCAAAGCTTTGACTTACAAATAGGAAACTAAAATGTCAGAGGTGTGTCAAACTTGTCCAAACTAGCAATCTGATATAAAACTGAAGTCTGATCTTGAAGACTATCCTTTTTAAATTATGATATTCTAAGGCATTTATACTACAATCTACAGTCCACTGAAATTAACTTTGTGGGTCTCAATTTTCTCCATTATAATAAGAATGCTGATGTTTCATCTAGTTTTTAAGTTTCTAGCCTGTCTCATTTAATTCTAGAAAGACTGTCTTGGTCATCTTCATGCTCTTTAAAACATGTCACCCATTCCCCATTGTCCTGTTTTAAGTGACAGAAATGAAAAATTAACTTGCACAAAGGGTTCACAATTTTGTGCAAAAAAAAATAATTGGATGAGTACTCAAAACTAGGAGATGCAGACTTTAAATCATCAACTCTGCAGTTCTTTTCTTTAGCAAAATGTTTGAATTCTCCCTAAGGACAAGCATTCCTTCAAAGGGAGGCCTGAAGACACAGGCTTTAGAGAATTTTGATTACTTGGGAAAAAGAAAACATCCTATTGTTATTAAAGCTTAACTTTCTGTGAAATGTCTCTTTGCTACTTTGGTGTTTTTCTCCATCTCTATTCTGTGCAGGAATAGTAAAACCCATGGCACAGAACCTATGACTTGGCTTTATTATTATTATTATTATTATTATTATTATTATTATTATTATTTCTATGATGGCTAGTTTCTGAAACCAGCAGAAAGTGTCCCTACCCTTATTTCTACTTAAAGTAGACCAAACTATGCAAAATTACACACTCAGGACAAGAATCTAGTTAGTGTATGAATGTGCAATATTGGCATGACTGGGACAGCACTACAACACATTCTTTTGAGAAACAAGATTATCTTTGTATATTCACATAGGAACTACTGATGAGTTCTGGAAGAAAGCATGTTAAAGCTCCAATGCACACCTAACAAACTTGGTCTCTAGTGTTCATTTTCAGGCCACTAAAAAGCTATTTAAAGTTCTTTGCTTTTTTTTTTTATTTTAAGATTTTGTTTGTTAATGAGAAAGATAGTAGGAGAGAAAGAACCAGGTATCACTCTGGTACATATGCTGCTGGACATTAAACTCAGGACCTCATGCTTGAGAGTCCAATGCTTTAACCAGTGTGCCACCTCCTGGACCACAGTTCTTTGCTTTCTTAATGCAAAAATTTATCAGAAAAAATTCTCAATGGCCTTTCTGCTTATGTGATATACTTGAAAATGTGATGAAAGTAAAGGAGTTGGGCTGGGGAGATAGTTTTCTGGTTTTGCAAAAGACTTTCATGCATGAGCCTCCAATGTCCCTGATTCAAGTCCCAGCACCATCATAATCCATTGCTCAGCAGTTATCTGTATCTCCCTTATAAAAATAAAAGACATTTTTTAAAAAGTAAAGTAATTCATTAGAAATGTAGTTTGAAGCCGGGTTTCCTGCAAATGAAAAATATCCAAGTTAACAAATACTTTCAGCAGAAATCATAGTAAAGCAATATGATTCTGCCCAAATGATTAATAAAAATGATTCTGATTACAAGTCTCAGGCTTAGTAGCTGTGCTCCTGCACACAAACCCTGAATGAAGTTCAGCCTTGGGTTTCCTCCTGTACAGCCAAGGGGATTCTGGGTAAGAGATTTTTTTTTAAACTATTTCACATAGTTCTAGGGAGCCAGGGCATGTTCAGGGTTGAAGAAGTTAAGAAGTGGCCAAGAGCCTTCCTTTATTCAGCCACAATAATTACGGTTCCAAGTGTTCTTGACTTTCTCATTCTTTATGCGTTAATTGACAAAAATGCTATGCTACCTACTTACCGATGCTAACAAGTCAAAAGACACCAGGCTAGTTAATATCTAAGGTTATTCTAATAAGTCTCTTTCTCAATATGTGGAAGGGATACCAGAATGTCTACTTGCAAAATCATGCCTCTATCTGAGTTAAAAACGACTTTTAACCTGCCACAGGGAGTGAACTCAGGACCTAGTGCCTGTGTGACACTGGAGAGGAGCTTCCCAAGGCCCAATTTCTTTACTCTTTTTTTTATTTGAGGTGGGGAGAAAGAAGGTGAGAGAGAGGGGAAGAGACAGGTGACAGAGGAGGATATCTTAACATGAAGAACAGATACCTGATGATCTATCTCACTTGTAGGTAGAGATTAAGAAATAAGAAAAAAGAAGAAACAGTGAAATTTGAATTGGGCATGGTTTGTGTCAGCAATGGCAAGGACTCTGGGTGGGGAGGAAAGGCTGAAGGGCATAGAGAACACTGGGGAATTAGTGCATGACAGTTGAGAAAGGCTAAGTTGGTCGTGGGAGTGTTGTGTGAACTTCAATCATGGGGAAATGGATTATTCACATGTGACAACCATCTTGTAGACCATTATTTCCTTCATAAAATAATTTTAAGGGGGAAGAAATAAATCAACTGTTTTATCATCCCTGGAATTTTCTCTATACTACTTACATGATACTTCCATGTGGTCTCAGAGTTCAAACCCCAGAACCTTGTGTATGAGTGAGATCATCCCATATTCATCCTTCTCTTTGACTTATCTCACTTAACATGATTCCTTCAAGCTCCATCCAATATGGACTGAAAATGGTGAAACCACCATTTTTAATAGCTGAGTTGTATTCCATTGTGTCTACTACAACTGGCTCAGCCATTCACCTGTTGTTGGGTACCTGGGTTGCTTCTAGGTTTTGGCTATTACAAATTGTGCTTTTTGGATGAGTGTGTTTAATTTCTCTGGATATATCCCCAAGAGAGTAATTGTAGGATCATAGGTCAATTTCTAGCCTGTGAGAGTTCTCTAGATTGCTCTCCACAGGGGCTGGACTATCTTATATTTATGTGGGACTATTTTAACCTTAATACCAAATACTCATTTCTGTCACTTGTCTCTTATCTTAAAATAATGTTACCCTCAGGTATTGGGAACAACTTGTTTGGTCTCTCAGCGAGTCTGATAGCCTTGTTTTACCTGCTTAGCCTAAGTCTAAAAAAAGCAACGAACCTTGTCTTCCAGTCTTCTTCTGACTTGGACCTGTTTTTGCGAGCTGCTCTTTGTTTTTCCTCAAGTCTTTTCTTCTCTTCACTAGCTTGATCTGAAATAAGAACAGCAACGAAAGACAGTTATTCTTCAAGTAGAAAGAAAACTGCCAAGCACAGTACTAAACACAAGAATCCTATGGAGAAGCACCATCCACTTGTATTTTCATAGACACAGAATAGCTAGAAACATCACACATTTTCTCAGAAGCGAATTAGGCATCCAATCTCCATCTCTTTCTATAGCTAGGCATTTCTCAAAAAGAACCTGAGAACTCTTCAGGCCCAAAGGAGTCCTGTTAAAACACTTCAATGAGTAACAGGGTGGAAAACCATAATGAATGTGCTATTTTTCTGAATTCTTAGTAAGAAGACCCAAAGTTCCTTATAATTCCATTCAGTCACTGACCATATTTAGTATATTAAGTTATCAAGGAATATCATCAAATACTGAATATGAGCAACATCTACTTTATATTTCTAAATCGTAAACCAAAGTTGCCGAACTTAAATTTAATTTTAATTCAAAAATAATCCAAGAAAGACTACCAGTCACCATCATTCCAAAGAAGTCAACCTTTACTGAAAGTAGCATCAGATGTTAGGTACCTATTTCTCCATTTTCCATGGCTCGTATGTCAGGCCGTAACCTGCAGTCTGTCTTAGGAATCACACTCTCCATTTCCTTGTCTACTTCATTCAAAACCATAGCAAAGCTTGTAAAATTATACATCTGAAAGAAGCGAAATACTTAAATTAGTGTTATACTATTATACCAGAGCATAATGCAAGATAAAAATCTCTACAGGTAGTACAGGACAGATTGGACAATAAGCCACTGTCTGTGTGTGGGAATGATTGGGAATAAGGGTCAGCCTTTCTCAGGTCACACATCTAAAAGACTTTAGTGAAATTCCTATCCCTTATGGGAATCTTCCTCAAAGAAATCTTGAAGCAGTCTTTACAGAAAAAAATACCCCCCCATAAACTCTAAGTAAAATCAATATTATTTTCTCTTCATTAGAATCATTACTTGTTGGAGCTGAGGAAGCTTATACTGCATACTCTGTATCGTCTTGTATTATAAGTAATTTTATCCTAAAGGAATAACTAACTAAACTCCCCTCCCAAACCCATTCCGACACATCTTCCCCTGCCATGAGGCAGCCAGGCAAGGATGGCATGAATGAACTAGTTTCAGGTGAGAAGGAAAACAGGTATACTGAAGCAGCAGTGGGGCCAATGAGGAGCAATAACATTCCAATAACATTCCTTGCTTGCTTCTCCATCTCACATGAACTGACTTGACTGGCTTTGCATGTTTGGAGGAAAAGAACATTATCCCAAATAGGCTGGGAGAAAGTTTAAACCTGTTAGACAAAGAAGGGGCAACTGGAAAGGGGCAAGAGACGGTCTCATGGTTATTTATTTTCATATAAATAAAAAGGGCTACAGAGGTAGCTCACTGCTGTCTGTGTGGCTTAGCTCTGAACTCAGGCACCACAGAAGGGTGCCACCCCACTGGAAGAAGCTTCATGGCTGCAGTGTCTCTTTTCTGTATATTTGAGTGGAAAAGAAAGTCAACCTGGAGTGGTGAAATCACCTATGTGTCTGGGACCAGCTTTGCAATAAATCTGAAAAAGCTGGTCCAGGAGAAGTAAGGTCCTGAAGCTGCAAAAATACTATTTCTGGAAAGCTGAGAGAGTACAGTCACATTCAGCAACCCACTCTCACCTGGGCAGAATTAGGGGGTCTTGGGGCTATTCGCCATAAAAGAACACTTCCAGGGATAACACACACACTTTCCGAGTCTGGCATTGGCATCTCATCCGATTCCTCAGAATTGCTCACCTACAAGGAAAAGTGAATGAGATAAAAATACTTCAAGATGAAATACTTACACGCTGTGAGATAAACCTCCATTTTTGTATGCTATTAGGATGTGAACTGGACGAGGGTCTACAAACCTTGAGCTTTCTCATTCTCAGACCTTTGCCTTTTTTGCCAGTGCAGGAAGTCAATAAAGACTTGTTGACTGTCTATGAGCTTTGAGTACTGTGAGGTGTACATGCCCGATCAGTTAGTGCTATTTTCATTCAGGGCATTATCACCTACACTAGAATCTAATAGAACTCTAGTTCTATTAAAGCCTTTTTTAAGCCTTTTTAAAAGATACACTCTAATTTGAGGATTTATTAGACCATTATGAGGACAATAGATTAATTTCTTAGGGCAGTTGGCTAAATTCATCAATGAAGCAAAATCAGTAAAGATCCTGAAAGAACAACAAAAAGAAAACTTAAACCAATGTTTGGGAGCAGGGAGCTAGTCAGCCAATGTAGGTTAGGAGCTGGGAGACAGTTCACTTAGTAGAACATGCCCATTACCATGTGTAAGTATCTCCCTATGTCTGGGCCTGGGCACTGTAGATGATGTGGGTGATGTGCATCTCTCCAAAATAAAAAAATGAAAAAAATGGCTTGGGGAGGCTACTCAGCAGTGCTGTTACAAATGTTTGAGGTCCTGGGTTAATTCCCACATGCGACAGAAAATTTGCTAGGTTAAAAGGAGATGCAGATTTCCTTCAATGACTTCCATGTACCAGAGCTATGCTAGGGGCTCTCTGTACTTGTAGTGTCCTAAGAACACACACACACACACACACACACACACACACACACACACACACACACACACACACACACACACACACACACAGTTTAAGTCTGGAAGGTGAAGTAATATGTGACTAAAGTCACACAGTTATCAAATTATTTTAAGATTTAGTAGTAAAGTGGTAACAATAGTGATGATTACAAACTCCCCATGATACTCAAACATGCTCAGTAAGATTAGACATCTTTGGAAGCTAGATGTACATAGAAAAGTGACGAGGGAGTTGGGCGGTAGTGCATTAGGTTAAGTGCATGTGGTGCGAAGCACAAGGACCGGTGGAGTAAGAATCCAGGTTTGAGCTCCTCGGCTCCCCACCTGCAGGGGAGTCACTTCACAAGTGGTGAAGCAGGTCTGCGGGTGTCAATCTTTCTCTCCCTACTCTGTCTTCCCCTCCTCTCTCCATTTCTCTCTGTCCTAACAATGACGACATCAATAACAACAATAACTACAACAACAATAAAACAACAGCAACAAAAGGGAAAATTTTTAAAAATTAAAAAAGAAAGGAAGGAAGAAAGAAAAGTGATGAGGCAAGAAGAATTGTGCCTCTCCTCACAGGACAAGACCAACTCTTTCCCCAAACTCTGGAACATTTTTTTCCAGCACCATCAGTTTCAGAGCTAAAGAAGTGTCAGTGCACCTCCCAGAATGAAAGAAAAGCAGACAGAGAACATGAGATGTATGGAGAACTATATAGCTATAAAAGAAGGGAAACAGAAAGGTTGGAAGAAGACAACCACAAGCAACTAGCCTCATCATGTAATAAACCGTCTTTTCACCTATAAACTCGATTTACAAAGAAAAATCACTTGAGCTGCTGATGCAGCGCACGTGGACAGCATGCTACTTGGCCGTGTGGGAGTCGCACGCGAGCCCTGCCCCCAGTGCAGGGAAGAAGTAAGGGTGCCATGCTCACGTTCACCTGCATTCTATCTCTACCTCTCTGACTCTTGGGTCTCTATCTAGGCATACATAAATAAATACAAACTAAAAATAACTCGAGTGCTTTGTTGTTGCTGGTTTTTTTTCCAGGAAAGTAGGGCTTCTTAAATTTCAAGTTTTAAGTATGCAAAAAAAAAAAATCATTAATGAGGCCCAGAGTGTGAGGTCTGAGCTGAGTCCAGGGCCTGCAAGCTAGTAAGATGGGGCTCAGGCCCACAGATGACCAAAATACTTTGTGCAGAAAGGAACACAGTGGTGTAGACTCTGAACAGATACAATTCTCAGCCCTCTAAGTCAGTTAACTCATTTCACAAGCAGATGCTTATTTATTTATTTATTTATTTTGCCTCCAGGGTTATTGCTGGGGCTCAGTGCCTGCACCAGGAATCCACTGCTCCTGGAGGCCATTTACCCTTGTTGTTGTAGCCTTGTTGTTATTGTTGATGCCATTCGTTGTTGGATAAGACAGAGAGAAATGGAGAGAGGAGGGGAAGACAGAGAGGGAGAAAGACAGACACCTGCAGACCTGCTTCACCGCCTGAGAAGTGACTCCCCTACAGGTGGGGAGCCGGGGACTCTAACCGGGATCCTTATGCTAGTCCTTGCACTTTGTGCCACATGCACTTAATACGCTGTGCCACCACCCTACCCCCAGCAGATGCTATTTTTATCTCTTCTTTAGAAATGGTGAGGCTTCAGGAAGGTGATAAATCTGCTTAACGATGCCCCATTCACAAATGGTAGAGGGACAATTCTAACCCTGAATCTGTGACCCAAACCCTCAAGTCAGTTACTAGAAAGTAAGTAGTTCTCAAATAGTTCCTGTCCACACAGCTGCAATATTTCTTGAGGTCTTAGCTCTTTTGCCTACAGGAAAGGGACAGGATAATACCAAACGTTAAAGCCTCCCTGGGGGCCTTTGAGAAGGAGCTGTGTGTCCTCATATATGGAACAGAATATTCAAAAGGAAGCAAGCTCAATCTAATGTGCAAGGACACAAGTCCCCAAACCCCACCTGCAGGGGAGGAACTTCATGAGTGGTGAAGTAGTGCAGCAGGTGTCTTTCTTCCCTCTTGATTTCTGTCTCTATCCAAAAAGAAAGAAGGGGGATGAGGGGGAAGGCCACCAGGATCTACTGAGCACCAGTGGCAATAAAAAATAAAATAAAAAGTAAATAAATAAATTCAATCTGAGATGAAAAGCAATCCAACAATGGCTACTTTAACCTGAATGATGTGAATTTCAGTGATCTAGTTGTCAGGACTAGGGTAAGAAAGCTACTGGTTAGCATGAACCTGCAGGAGATACTTTTGGAGGGCATTTATATGATTTCAACATCTATTCCACATGAAAGGGGAAAAGAATGTATTTTCCTCAGATGTGATTTATTTTGCTAAAGCTTCACAAATTCAACCAGGTCCGTGTATAACTGCACAGCTACAAAAGTGGCACAGACTCATAATTCTAGACAACATATGTGCTAGATGGTTCATTGAAAAGATTCAGTGGCTTGGATGGACCTTGAAAATTTCATGTTGTAAAATAAGTCAGAAACAGAAGGATGAATATGGTATAATCTCACTCTCAGGCAGAAGTTGAAAAACAAGATCAGAAAAGAAAACACAAGTAGAACCTGAATTGGAATTGGCGTATTGCACCAAAGTAAAAGACTCTGGGGTGGGTGGGTGGGGAGAATACAGTCCATGGAGGATGATAGAGGACCTAGTGGGGGTTGTATTGTTATATGGGAAACTGGGAAATGTTATGCATGTAAAAACTACTGTATTTACTGTTGAATGTAAAATATTAATTCCCCAGTAAAGAAATAAAAAAAAAAAAGAAAAGATTCTGTGGCAGTGACTTAAGAGGTGGCTCCATCACAGAGCATAAAAATTGTATGTGGGAGGTCCAGGGTTTGATCCCCAGTACCACATGTGCTAAAACAGACACATACTCTTCTCTCTCTAAATAATTTTTAAAGAAAGATTCTAAGAGAAAAATTAAATACCTTTGGCACAGAGGAAAAGGGGCCAGGAGGTGATGGCCTTTTCCTCATGTTTATCACACATGGTTCCGTAGCCCCCATGTCCACTTGGTCGATTCCAAATTATATTCCTCCATGAGGATAATTTCTGGAACCATCTGTTCCACCCCGGTTCCATGGCAACATCGCCCCGCCAGATATTCGTCGGGATGCGGCATCATCTAAGTTCATTTCCCACGTCTACGCTCGACCGGACCTGCCAATATACGCGGATATCTTCGCCCACCCTGTCCAACGCTTGACGTCTCGTCACCCAATCTGGTTCCCTACGCCTACACTGAACTTCTCTGTTCCAGACTCTTGGAAACAGAGTTGGCAGTCAGCTGAGGTAAAGAACAAACACCTCATCACAGACCCCTGCAAGCGTCAACCCGGCTTTGACCTAGCACGTTATGATTGGGCCCTCCTCAATCGCTATCGAACAGGCCATGGCCGGTGCGCCGCTATGTTCCACCGCTGGGGAGCCAGAGACGACCCGAATTGCCCCTGCGGCTCAGACAGACTATGACCCACATAGTCAACGACTGCCACCTCTCCAGATTCAAAGGAGGTCTCGAAACTTTACATCAGGCTCAACCTGACGCTGTTGACTGGCTACGGAAGAAGGGCAAACGCTAGAAGAATCACACAAAAGGACCTGGGTTCAAGTCTTTGGTCTCCACTTGTGGGGGCTAGGGAGGAGGAGGAGGGTTCTTCATGAGTAGTGGAGCCTTACTTTTGCTGTCTCTCTCTCCCTCCATATAATTTTCTGACTCTAACAGAAGGAAGAAAGCAAAGAAGCAAGGAAGGATTTAAAAAAAAAAAAGTTCACCAGGAACTAAAATTTTCATGCACACACTGAGCCCAAGTTATAACTCTGATGGAAAAAAAAAAAGTCTGTGATTCAATGATAGGCCGGCTCCAAAAGATTTAGTACATAGCTAAGTCTGGTTATTTATTCAATACCACCTTCTGGGATGTTCACCTGTTTGCTGTTTTTCTTCTCTTCCGTGTTTTTCTTGTCATTTTTTTTGTAAGCATCAAAAGTAGCAGGGTCAACACTGTATAAGCATTCAGTCCACTTTCCATAAAGGGCACAGAGCTTTTTTTTGCTGTCAAAAGAATTTGATGGTTAGCCAAAAACTAAACCATTATTTTTGCTGTAATTGTTTACAAAAGTAAACTCCAGATGGATCAAGGACTTGAACGATACACCAGAAACTGTCAAATACTTAGAGAAAAATATTGGCAAAACTTTTACATCTAAATTTTATAGGCATCTTCTGTTAAACAAATTCAACTACAAGGAAGTTAAAACAAACAGACAAACAAAAACAAAAAAAACAAATGGGACTACATCAAATTAAAAAGATTCTGCACAACAAAAGAAACCATCACCCAAAGAAAGAGACTTCATACTGAATGGGAGAAGATATTTATGCACCATACATCAGACAAGAGGCTACTAACAAAAATATATAAGGAGCTCACAACATGGAGCTCCCCATCCCAACATGGAAGAGAGGATATGAAAAAGTGCTCCAAGTAATTGACTGTCAAAGAAATGCAAATAAAGACAACAGTGAGATACCACTTCACTCCTGTGAGAAGGTCATACAACAAAAATGATAGTTGTGGGGGCAAAGGAACGCTCCTGCAGGGCTGGTGGGAATGTCAGTTTTTCCAGTCCCCATGAAGAGCAGTCTGGACAACTCTCACAAGGCTAAAATTGGGCCTACCCTATGACCAGGTAATTTCTCTCTTGGACGTAGATCCTAAGGACCCAAACACACTCATACAAACATACTTGTGTATACCTATGTTCATAGAAGCACAATTTGTAATAGAGAAGACCAGGAAGCAACGTAGGTGTCCAAAACCATGAGTGGCTGAGTACCTATACACAATGGAGTACTACTCAGCTATTAAAAATGATGACTTCACCTTCTTCACCTCATACTGGATGGATCTTGAAGGAATCATGTTAATTGACATAAGCCAGAAAGATAATTGTGGGATGATCTCACTCATACACAGAAGTTGAAAAATATGAACAGAAGGGGAAACACAAAGCAGAACTTGGAATAGGTTTGGTATACTGCAGCAAAGGAAAAGACTGTGGGGTGGGGTTCTTTAAGGTCCCGGAACATGATGGTGGAGGAGGATCTAAGCAAGGGGTTAGATAGAGTGTTATGCAGAAAACAGAGAAATTTTACATGTATCCACCACTTCATTTACTATAAACCATGAAACCATTTCCCTTCATAAAGGAAAATGAAAAAAAAATAAATAGAAGTAAAATGGAAATTTTACCTTTTATCTTGGATGTAGCCTTCGACTTTGTGCAATTCCTTACCAAAAAGGCCACAGGGTTTAAAGCTCAATATACACTTGTCCCCAGTCCTGTGGAGGAGACAGACTTGGATTATCATTCATGAGGAAAGGTACAGGAGAAAACTGCTGTGGACTGCTTTCCTTGTCAGTTTTCTTTCCCTTTTATTCATTTATTTATTTTGCTACCAGGGCACTACTAAGCTCTGGCTTATGGTGGATTGAACCTGGCACTTTGGAACCTCAGGCATGAGAGGTTGACTACTTTTCTAACACACATCACATATTCAGCTCCATGAAGACATCATCATGATTCCTTAGTTAGTACTGAACCTACCATAAGGAAGAGTAGGCAAATCTCCTAAGGATTAAATGGCTGGTGCCCAGGATGAGTACCTCTGTCCTCTCATATGGTGGCGGAGAGGCTAATCCTCAATGTGTTGTTTTTTGATGGTGATTAAGTCCTGAGGGCAGAGCACTTATGAATGGGATTACTGCCCCGTTATGGGAAGAGCCATGGCAAATTAGATCCTTCTCCTCACTGCCATGAATGAATAATGATGTGATAATCTGAAAGTTGGAAAGGGGCGTACACAGAAGATCTGTCATCACCCTGTTCTTGGGCTTCTAAGCTTCTGAATGAGGAGGAGGAAACTAGTGCTGTTCAATCCACTTAGTCTATGCTATTCTATACAGTAGCTGGAGTTGACTAAAATACTTGCCAAACTTTTGTTTTAGCCTTTGTGTTATTCCCACTCCTGTGTGACTATGCAAATTAAACAAAGAGGCAAAACAAGTGGAGTGTAGAACCAAGATTCAGAGACTAGGGAGGTTCAGCATTCATCCAGTCTTCTCTCATTAGACAGTCCATTGAGCTCAGTCCATTAAATAGATGACCTTCTCCTTACTCAAGCTTGGTTCTTAAATTAACACCAGGTTCTCCTGAAGCTTTATTAAACAATGAAGAACAGTGGAAATGTGGGAAGAGATAAGTATCCCGAAAAGTCTTACTTGTGATTGGTGATTTCCACATTGCCATACTGCTCAATCCATAGTTTACCCACAATGATGTTATGTACACAGCAGGTAGGGTTTGTCCACGTATATGCTTCATTGTGTCTATCATGCCAAAATAAAACCAAGGAAAAAGTGAGAGCCACTGTTTAAAGATGTATCTCTTTTTAAAATCTTTTAATTTTTTTTTTTACTATTTATTTATTTATTGGATAAAGACAGAGGAAAATAAGACAGTTAGAGTGAAAGAGAGACAGACAGACAGCTAGACACCTGCAGTACTGCTTAACTGCTTGTGAAACTTCCCCCCTATAGATGGAGACCAGGGATCTTTGCACACTGTAACATGTGCACTCTGCTGGTGCACTACCACCTGGCCCCTAAAAAAGTGTCTCTATGAATTTCCTCCAGGTGGTGGGAACTGGCTCCAAACCTGAGTCAGGCATGACTAGGCAGACACACTAATCAGGTGAGCTATCTTGCCAGCCTTCACCTGAATACTCTTTTTTTTTTTTAAGCTGTGTTTTTTTTTAATTTTATTTATTTCCTTTTTGTTGCCCTTGTTGTTTTTATCATTGTTATGGTTATTATTATTATTGTTATTGATGTCATTGTTGTCGGATAGGACAGAGAGAAATAGAGAAAGGAGGGGAAGACAGAGAGGGGGAGAGAAAGACAGACACCTGCAGAGAAAGATAGTGTAATGCTTCACTGCTTCTGAGGTGACCCCCCCAGAGGTGGGGAGGTGAGGGCTCGAACCATGATCCTTCCTCCAGTCCTTGTGCTTTGCACCATGCCTGCTTAACCTGCTGTGCTACTGCCAGACCTTCTGTGAATACTCATTATTTTTTAAAAGATGTAAAAGTCAAAGAAAAAGACAAAACTCTACACTTAGACCAAACTCCAAATAAGCTGCCCATAGTGATTTAAGCATTTGAAAATTTGACAAAAACACACACAAGTGGTCCGCACAGTGGATAAAGCACTGGATTCTCAGCCATGAGGTCCTGAGTTCAATCCCCAGAAGCACATATACCAGAGTGATGTCTGGTTCTTTCTCTCTCTGCCTATCTTTCTCATAAATAAATAAATTATTTAACACACACACACACAAACAAAACTTTTTTTTCTTGCCTCCAAGCTTATTGCTGGGGCTCAGTGCCTGCACCATGAATCCACTGCTCCTGAAGGCCATTTTTCCCCATTTTTGTTTTCCTTGTTATTATTGTTATTTTTATTATTGTTGTTGGACAGAACAGAGAGAAATTTAGAGAGGAGGGAAAGACAGAGAGGGGGAGAGAAAGACAGACACCAGCAGACCTGCTTCACTACTTTTGAAGCGACCTCCCTGCAGTTGGGGAGCCGGGGACTCAAACCGGGATCCTTATGCGGGTCCTTGCGCTTTGCATCATGAAAACATACACAAAACGTAAAACTAAACAGGAATAGCCAGGGAGGTGGATCATGAACAGAACTCTGGACTTGTATTAATGAGAGGCTCCAACTTTGATGCCAAACAGCACGTAGGACAAAGACAGCCCTGCTATAACAATAACAACAACAACAGTAGTAATAGGAGAGAAAGAGAAACAAAGTTTACAGATAATCAAAGGGAAAAAACTCTGTACATGTTCCTCCACTATAAAAAAAAATACTGCTGTTTAGAGGATTACTTGAGGAGGGGATCTGGAAATACTATTATAACTGATTTATATTATCTTTTAAAAATTGATTTATTTTTCTATGAGAGAGAGAGAGAAAGAGAGACATACATCAGAGTACCTCTCAGCTTTGGCATATGTGATCCAGGGGACTGAACTTAGCCTGGTACATTATAATGTGTTTCTGCTGTTCAGATAAGGGACTCAGGCTGCTCTAACCCTGTGCCAGGAGTATGGTGTGTATGAATCACTATCATAATGACCTTTGGGCTTTTTATGTCATACTAGCCTTCTATTATTGATTTTTTGGATCCTCAGAGAGTTGCTTTATGTCTTCTATCCAGAGTTTTCAATTGCATCAATAGGAGATATGGCTAGAATAAGCATACTATAGCTTAACACAAACTGGAATTGTCTTTGAATTTAATCCTCTTTCTATTGCAGAAGAGGACTACATTTTTTTTCATCTTTTTTTTTTTTTACCTCCTCCAGAGTTATCGCTGGGGCTCGGTGTCTACACTACAAATCCACTGCTCCTGGTGGCTATTTTTAATTTTTTTTCCATTTTATTGGATAGAACAGAGAGAAATTAGGAGGGGAGGGGAGCAGAAAAATAGATACCTACAGACCTGCTTCACCACCTGTGTGAAGTGACTCCCGTGCAGATGGGGAGCTGGGGGCTCAAACCGGGATCCTTCCCCGGTCCTTTGGTTTCATACTATGTGCGCTTAATCCGGTGTGCCACCTCCCGACCCCCAAGGACTATATTTTTAATTTAAAAAGACTGACTATTTTAAAGTGGGGGGGTGGGGTGGGGAGAGAGAAAAAGAGAGAACCAAAGCATCACACTGGCACATGTGATGCCAGGTATCAAACTTGGGACACCATGCTTGAGAGTCCTGTGTCCTATTCACTGCTCTACCTCCTGGGCTATGAGAAGAGAATATCTAATCTACCTGTTGGCTCAGAAAGAAGCTCCCAATTGACATAAAAATATTTTTCAAAAAGAATTCACTTTAAAATATGGTTAACAAAATATTATATATATATATATATATATATGAATGACTTTACTTTAAAAAACTGTTATGTAGAGATTAACTCCATTCTAATTTTTAAAATATTCAAACACCATAAATACCAAGTTAAACTTTTTAAACAAATCCAGATTAACATTTATTATTTGAGTGCTTCTGAATTATTAAACATAGAGGTAGATAGTTTACACATGGTAAAAGGTATTTATTTTTTGAATAAAAAAATGTGGTGTTTGTGTGCAAGTGTATAAAGCTATGAGTGGGCAGATATCAACAGAGATCAATGGCTTGAGTTCCACTTACTCAAGCAGTTCCAAGGTGATGGTTCCTTTGGGCTCTGCTTCTACGCTCTTGCCCCAGAACTTCAGTTTGGGATAGATGGAGCCATGAAAGATGAAATCGTTGTTTAATCCCTCGGCATGAAACGCACTAATGGGTGGGTGATGGCTGACCTGCTCAGAGATGAGTCTGAAGCCAAGGTCATCTCTTAAGAATAAGAGAGACAGAGAAAAAAAAAAGTTAACACTGTAATTAATTTTAATTATGGTATGTGTTCTATTTCTGTAAAAAAAAAAATCAAAGTACTTTTGACAAAGTCAACAATTTTCTGTTATCCTGACAAAAGAATAACTTAACGTAGTAGAAACTGTACAAGTGCAACCCAAACTATGAACTTTAATATTATGATCACTCTATTTTCTTGAGTGTAATAAAGAATACCCATCTGACTTTGGGTGATTTGCAGAAATAAGGTCCCTCAGGTATAGTTAAATTGTGTCTAAGTGAAGATAGAAGAATCTAGTGTTTTTACTTTCAAGTACACAGGAAACAAATGAATCTGAAACTGATGCAGCAAAGGAATATTCAGAAAACCTAAAGTCAAACAAACCCTCTAATGATGCATAAACAAGAATCCAGGCACAGCAGGAAACAGAACTCTATTATAGATGTGTTCTTCACTTTCATGCTGTCAGTACACATTTATGCTGATCAGTTATACAAACTAATTGTGTCTGAGGGTCTATGCCAAAAGGAAAGAATGGCAATTAATCCCATGTGGTCAGGAATACTGAGGCCCTTACAACTACTTTTTCCAGTGGCAGATTTTACATTCACTTCAGTATTTTGGGCGTGGTCTCAAGAGTAGTCAGTCTTACAGAAATCAAAACTGTTAAATTACTCTAGTAACACAAAATTTTTGCTGACAAGGCTCCAATATATCACATTTTACCTTTACTTGGAACACTACACAAATTAGAATTCAATTATCCATCTATCAGTAGAGTAGAGTAAAAGATCTTACCGAACTAATTCATAAGTCTCTCCCAGAAGTGGGTTGAAAGGTTTCCCTGTACGTTCCCATTGGGAAGCCACAGCGGATACAGCAAATGCAGCTACACACTGTGGGTGGAGAAATAGGAGATCTGAAAATAGCTTTGTTTGTTCCTCTTCCTTTTGGGAAGTGGAATTTTGCTGGCGAGTAATTTACCAAATTATTTTTGGGAGCTTTAATCACTTTTGGATAACCCAAAAGTGATTAAAAGGATGTAAACTGAATAGTCAAAATGGAAATCACTCTGAGTCTCTTCCTATGATGTCAAATTCTTTCAAGGACTTATTAAAAAAAAAAAAACACACAACTCTCAAACCCACAATTGCTTTTAATTCCTTTAAAATTTCTAACAGGTATGAGATTATTTTTTTGGATAGGAAAAATAAAACAAGTTGGTACTATGTCCAATGAGGTTGGGGAAACTGATTTATACAAATGAAAGGGACAGAAAGATACTGTTTAGGATACTATGGCACTGTTCCAAGAATACTGTATTTTCCATACATGGCCATCCTCAACTAACACATAAATATTATCTATTCAAAGAAAACTAAGTGTAGCTTTTGTATGTATGCATACATACATCCTTATGTGTCTGTGTCCATCCCCTCTTGAAAACATGCTTGCAAGAAAGCTTTTTTTTTTTTTAATTGAGTTTTTGCCCCAGAATATGCTCGTTTCCAAACTGAAGACTCAAACAGTTTGGTAACAGATGACCATGTTTCTTTTGCAATTCTTACTGGTCTATCCACTATGGCAGTACTTTGCCAAGAGGATGTGGACAGAGATGTCTCGATGACTTCAACCTTTCCCACTGCTTATATGCCACATACCTGCATCCGTTCCACAGGATCAGAAAACGAACTGGCCTTGTGGATGAGGTATGTGTGCTCCATATATTCCGTGAGTCGCTGCAGGAAGCTCAAAGGCTCATTAAATATGACTGGCATTGTGATCTTGGAAAGCTCCTATTTGATAAGAAAATGGAAACCATTACATTCAATGTAGAAACAGCAAGCTCATCGGCTGCTGTCTTTATAATAACATGTTCTAAACAGGAAGTAGCACAAAGTACAAAGCATGAAATTTAATATCAGTTCAACTTTTTCAATCTGGAAAGAAATACAGATATTACCCCAACGTTTTTAAGAGTCACAGTCACTTCCTAGTCTACTTACAAGGATGATAGTTAGCAGTAATCTGTCATAAATGAGAACTAGAAAATGGGAGTTGAGGAGATATTATAGTGGTTATGCAAAATATTTTCATGTCTGGGGCTCAGAGGTTCTAGGTTCAATCCCTAGCACCAACACAAGCCAGAGCTGAGGAGTACTCGGTTTGTTTCTGTATTTATCTTATTAAAATAAATAAAACAGAATTAGAAAATGGAGTATAGATGAACAGAAGGGAATGCACACACAAAAAGAAAAATCTCCACAGCTGACTAAGCGGCAAACATGTGTATCTTTTTTTAATAGATAATTTTCCAAAAGATTCATATTTTTGACAATACCAGTGTATTCTGAGCACATCAATCTCCTATAAATTGTTGTGTAGGCGCTAAAAGTTTATTGTGTTTCTTATAGAATAGGCTTCAAATTCTGTCTGCAAGGAAGACACACTGACAGAAGACTTCCAAAAATAAATAGGGCAGGGAATCTCTGATCTGCAGTTTTCAACTCTTATTTGCCAAATGCCACTAGCAAGTAACAGCATTGTGAAGTCTTTTAAATTTTTTATTATGGAAGAAATGTATCTTGGCATTCTCTGGAATATACTGATAAACTTCCCAATCTTTCACATATCACTGTGTCCAGACCTTTCCCTGGGGAATCAGGTCTTTTATGATGTCTGTTGACCAGACATTCTTGAGGTGTCACCCAGATTAATTTCACTGGTCTCTGACTTTATTTCACTAAACATACATACTGCTACCTAACCACATAATTAAAAGCAATGTACACCCTAGACAGGGCTGCCCACTATCACCATTACTATTCAACATAGTGTTGAAGTTCTGGCCATAGCAATCAGGCAGGAGCAAGGAATTAAAGGTATACAGATTAGAAGAGAAGAAGTCAAACTCTCCCTGTTTGCAGATGACATGATAATATACATAGAAAAACCTAAGGAATCTAGCAATTATCTTTTGTATATCATCAGGCAATACAGTAAGGTGTCAGGCTACAAAATTAACATTCAAAAGTCAGTGGCATTCCTCTATGCAAACACTAAGTTAGAAGAAGTTGAAATCCAGAAATCAATTCCTTTTACTATAGCAACAAAAACAATAAAATATCTAGGAATAAACCTAACCAAAGAAGTGAAAGACTTGTATACTGAAAATTATGAGTCACTACTTAAGGAAATTGAAAAAGACACAAAGAAGTGGAAAGATATTCCATGATTATGGGTTGGAAGAATTAACATCGTTGAAATGAATATACTACCCAGAGCCATATACAAATTTAATGCAATCCCCATCGAGATCCAAAACACATTTTTAGGAGAATAGAACAAAAGCTACAATGTTTATCTGGAACCAGAAAAGACCTAGAATTGCCAAAACAATCTTAAGAAGAAAGAACAGAACTGGAGGCATCACACTCCCAGATCTCAAATTGTATTATAGGGCCATTGTAATCAAAACTGCTTGGTACTGGAACATAAAAAGATACACTAACCGGTGGAATAGAATTGAGAGCCCAGAAATAAGCCCACCCCCAAACCTATGGCTATCTAATCTCTGACAAAGGTGCCCAGTCTATTAAATGGGGAAAGCAGAGTCTCTTCAACAAATGGTGTTGGAAAAATTGGGTTGAAATGTGCAGAGGAATGAAACTGAACCATTATATTTCACCAAACACAAAAGTAAATTCCAAGTAGACCAAGGATTTGGATGTTAGACCAGAAAACTATGAGATACTTAAGAGGAAAATATTGGCAGAACTCTTTTCTGCATAAATTTTAAAGACATTTTCAATGAAACAAATCCAATTACAAGGAAGACTAAGGCAAGAATAAACCAATGAGACTACGTCACATTAAAAATCTTCTACACAGCTAGGGGAACTACTAACCAAATAAAGAGACCCCTCACAGAATGGAAGAAGATCTTTACATGGCATACATCAGACAAGAGACTCATAGCCAAAATAAATAAAGACCTTGCCACATTCAACAACAAGAAAACAAATGACCCCATTCAAAAATGGGGAGAGGACATGAACAGAATATTCACCATAGAAGAGATCCAAAAGGCTGAGAACATATGAAAAAATGCTCCAAGTCTTTGATTATCAGAGAAATGCAAATAAAGACAACATTTAGATACCACTTCACTCTTGTGAGAACGTCATACATCAGAAAAGATAGCATCAGCAAACACTGGAGAGGGTGTGGGGTCAAAGAAACCCTCCTGCACGGCTGGTGGGATTGTATATTGGTGGAGAACAGTCTGGAGAACTCTCAGAAGGCTAGAAATGGACCTACCCTATGACCCTGCAATTCTTCTCCTGGGGATATATCCTAAGGAAGCAAACACACCCATCCAAAAAGATTGGTGTATACCTATGTTCATAGCAGCACAATTTTTAATAGCCAAAACCTGGAAGCAACCCAGGTGTCCAACAACAGATGAGTGGCTGAGTAAGCTGTGGTATATATACAGGATGGTATACTACTCAGCTATTAAAAATGGTGATTTCACCTTCTTCACCCCATCTTGGATGGAGTTTGAAGAAATCATGTCAAGTGAAATAAGTCAGAAACAGAAAAATGAATATGGGATTATCTCACTCACAGGCAGAAGCTGAAAAACAAGATCAGAAGAGAAAACACTAAAAAGAAATTGGACTGGAGTTGGTGTACTGCACCAGACTATAAGACTCTGGGGTGGGGGTGTTCAGGTCCTGGAACATGATCGCAAAGGAGGACCTAGTGGGGTTGCATTGTTAAGAGCAAAACTGTTAAATATTATACATGTACAAACTATTTTATTTATTGGTAACTCCAAAACATTAATCCCCCAATAAAGGAAAAAAAGAGTCAACATCTTTTCATGATCAGTTGTTATCTCTACAAGTTTGTATGTTGGATGACCCATAGAGGTTGTGAAGATTACATAAAATAGTTCATAGGAAATTCAGAACAATGCCAACTGAGTGTGGACTGTGCAATAAACATTAGTTCTTCTCACTATTAGTAATGCATGGAAGCATTTCAAGTACAACAAAAAGAAAGAAAGACTTTAAAGGTTAGGCTACTTTGTCTTCTTGCCTAGGCAGCCTTAGTACAGGGAAATTACTTAGCTGCAAGGCTTATGAGTTTTGACCCTAAAGATGACAGAGTCAGCGAAAGGACACCTACCCCTAGAGGAGGATGGTTGTAATCCCCACTGGCAAGGGTTTCCTTGCTTACTGGCTGCCCTATCCAATCACCAAAGAGGACAAGAGCTCTTGGCAGTGGCAACATGAGCCCTATCACTTGAGGTGTATGTAACACAAACTATTCCCTTTCTACTTCCTCTGTCTCCCTCCTGTCTATAGTTTCACTTTATTGGACTAAATATCTCAGCAAGATTCATTTTAAAAGATTTGTTCATTTAAGAGATAAACAACTCTCTTTTAAGTTTGTTCCTAAATTTTTTAAATAAAAGAACTACCCAGACTATAAGATGTTCACCAAAGAAATATGAGCCATGAGGTGCCATGCATTTTAGTCTGTCTCTAATTATGGCAGATCAGATAGGAATCTCAATCCAGGGACTTGGTCTTTCAACTCCCCTGTAACACTGTGCACAGTGCCATTTCCCCATATAAACAGTCCTGGGAAAATGTACAACATAAGCAGAATGGGACAAAAATGTTTACTGGTTATCAGCTCCTTGCCACCATTGGTTAGAATTTACAAAAGCTAGCAAGTCAGTGAAACAGCATGGTATAAATTGGAGACAAAGGCACAAAGAGGGGTTTTATTATTAACTCAGTGGCTAGTTTATGTGAAAAGCCTATAAAATTACAACAGCTTCTTAACTATAATTTTGTAATCTAGAATAATTTAAATTACCTCCCTAGTTCTTTTAGTAACTCAGAATGTAAGCAATTTTAAGGAAACAGAAAGAAACACAGCTGGGCTAAGTAACAGAAGTGAAGCAGAAGACAGAGTGAAAGGATCCAAAAAGAACAGATGCACATCACCCAAAATGCTTTAACACCACTACAGACCTCTCAGGACAGTGAACTGCATTATTGTAAAATACGGCAATGGTTTGCCTCTGTCAGCTTGTAATTATCTGAAAAATAATCTTACAAGTATTTTAATCACTAAAAGCTATGGCTTCCTACATATATAATGAAAAAACCTCAATGAAGACAAATTATATTTCAATCCCTCAGGGAAATTCATGACGATACAGTTCTCCGTTCTGCTACAGTGGATTTTGGTTTTGCATTTTCTAGATATGGTACAAGACTAATTAATACTGTCTATATCCCAATAATCAGAAAAACAACAACGTACATTATGAAGGTCAGGTTTCAGGAAGAAACATTAGCTCCAATGCTTTTATCACTGAAAGCCTCAGTCTACTGGAAAAATTAAATATTTATGTCAGGCAACTCTACCTTGTGACCCAGCTAAAAGCTGAATGTTTAAATTTATCCATGCAAATTAATAGAAATGATGAAACTGAAGAAACTCTTAATTACAATTGCTTATCAGCTGACAAACTGAGAAGAAGAAAAAAAGAAGGCTGTTTCATCAAGTAAGCATTATAGAAACAACCAAAGTTAAGGCCAAGTTTGATTTCACCTGAAGTAGAAAATATTTTGCATATTTAAAGTATAGCATCAAAAGTGCATGTAGTTAAGACATGATTAAGAGAGAAAATCAACTACAGTCTTAGGCTATGCTTGTGTCTGCTTATCTGCTAGCCACACACTGAGTGGATATTCCACTACTAACCTGATGGCCAAGGGCACACAGGAGTTCTGGGCCTGGCTCTTGAATATACCTTTTATAGGACCAAGCTGACATTTAATCCTTTCCCCACAGCTTCTCCTCCACAGCTACTAAGAATGTAAAAATTCAAGCTTACATTTAAGGACTTCAGTGGGTCAAAGGCCTCTTGAGGCTAATCTTATCATTATCCACCTGATGGGTATCATTTATCAGCTTATCACTACATGAGATTCCTGCCACTTGATTACCACTGACTATGTCCAAAGAGGTCACATTAAGACCTTACAAGATAAATTTCCTATGACAATTCTTTATAGACAGTTTGAAAACAAAAAGAAAAAACAAACAAAAAACCACCTACTGCCCTTTGCTTTTGAACCACTTTCCCCCAGTTCTTACAACAACACAGAGAAGTATGGGAGGGGTATAGGGCTCCATGACTTTCCAGTGTCATAAAGGAAAGATGTATCACTAGCCTGAAAGCAGAAGTGCACTAGAGTTTGCAGTGAGTACCCCCCTAGCATTTCCTCTCCACTATTCCAAGCTTTAGGTCCATGATTGCTCAACAATTTGTTTGGCTTTGTATGTTAACTCTCTTTTCAGTCACCAGGTTCCAGATGTCATCAGGATGCTGGCCAGGCTTCCCTACACTGAAGACCCCACCAATGTGTCCTGGAGCTCCGCTTCCCCAGAGACCCACCCTACTAGGGAAAGAGAGAGGCAGACTGGGAGTATGGACCGACCAGTCAACGCCCATGTTCAGCAGGGAAGCAATTACAGAAGCCAGACCTTCCACCTTCTGCAACCCACAATGACCCTGAGTCCATGCTCCCAGAGGGATAGAGAATGGGAAAGCTATCAGGGGAGGGGGTGGGAAATGGAGATTGGGTGGTGGGAATTGTGTGGAATTGTACCCCTCCTACCCTATGGTTTTGTGAATTAATCCTTTCTTAAATAAAAAAAATTAAAAAAAAGAAATTAGTTTTTCAGCCATTTATTTCCATGTTGGGAGATTCTGACTCTGATTAAGGTGGCAGAGGTGCTAAATGTTATTTACCTAATTTGTGATTTCTGTCCTCTCTCATGTCAGTATTTATAATATATCAGCTTTGGCAAAGTCCCAAATATTACTGATATCTTTTTATCTATCTCAGAGTTGTAATTCAAGAATGAGACAATTGCTCACAATGATATCTGATAACATGCTTGTCTACGTCTAAAAATATCATCAGAGTCTTGACAGTTGTCAGGCTGCCTCTGCTTGATGGTTCTGTGGAAGGAATCATGCAGCTAATGAATGAGCTAGATGAGTGGTTTTGAAGGAAAGAATTTAATATCCACAGCAAGATCAAAGCATTTAATAAAAATACATTGACAAAGATGTGTTTCAGTAAACCATACTCTAGTTGTCTCAACTTCACCTGAATATTACAGGGAATAAATGAGTGAGAGGAAAGAATTTCATGGATTGAGAGTTAAAAGCAATGATGAAGCTTCTTTGGTTCAGTGCTCCAAAGGAACTGAAGCAATTCTATCTCCAGTGTAAAGTAATAGGATATTTCCCCAATTTCTCCTTCATATCTCTCTCTCTCTCTGTAGCACTGAGGCTTGAACATATGTGAATTTTCTCTGCTTCTGTGGCAACTTCTTCACTTCAAACAGAGAGAGGGAGAGTCGCCAGGGCGCTAGAGCTTCTCCCAGAGGGACCACCGTGTGGCACTGAGTGGGACTCAAGCCATGTGATTTATTCAGGGTAGGTTTTCCCAAATGTTGTTTTCAAATAAAATTGAATGATGTCCAGACTGAGTTATCACCTTATGGACTGCACAAAAATTATTTTTGATACTGTTATTTGATTTTTTTTTTGGCATATAGTTAGGAACAGATAAAAGAAATATTGCTAGATATTTAAAAAAAAGAACAGAATTCCTACTCCCATCTGTCAATTAGTATAAATGGGATCTCTTGATTTTTAAACATATTTAAAAAAATAGTTGTTGCTGAAATTCCTATCTCACTATAGCAACAAATGCTACTCATTTACAGGTGTCTATACATATCTGAAAAAAAAAAAGTCCATTTCATGCAGTCCAGAAGGTGGTGCAGTGGATACACCTTTGGACTCTTTAGGTCACTAGTTTAGTCTCTGGTAGTGCATGTATCAGAGTGTTGCTCTGGCCTCCTCCTCCTCCTCCTTCACCTCCTCCTTTTTCCCTCTTTTCCTTCCTCCTCCTCTTCTATCTCATTAATAAATACATTTAAAAATCTATTTCATAAATAACACTTTACCTCTTATGCCAATATTTTTATAACCTGTATAACAGAATGACGGAATTTCAATCTTTATGGTATTTTATTCCACTAGAAACCTTTCATTATAAAAAAAAAAATCAGGGCCAGGGATACAGGTCAGCAGTAGAGCAGATGTCCTGTAAGACTGAAGCCCTGGGTTCCATCCCCACCACCACATGAGATGACAGAGCAGTGGTTTGGTCTCTCGCCCATAAAAAATAATTTTAAGTCAGCTTAAGCCTTAGACCCATTACAATGGAATAAGTTTCTGTGCTGCGCTTTTTCCTTTCCCCCCTTTTTTTGATCTGAAAAAAACTCATCTATGGAAAGAAAGAGGGAAAAGAGAAGAGAAGGGCCTCAAGACAGCTCTCTTGGATAGTGAGCCTACTTTGTTACATGACCAGGTTTAAGTCTAACCTCCACTATACTGAAGAAAGTTCTAATGGTGTAGTCAGTCTCTCTCTCTCTCTCTTTCTCTCTCGTTCTCTCACTCTGTCATTCAACCTGAAAAAGTTGGTGATGACAGAAAGAAAAAAGGAAGTCAATGTTCATGTCAATATTCATCTTTAATAGTAATCTAACATTAATATTAAATATTAACATTAATGATATTGGTATTTGCTCTATGCACATATGCTACTCAATTTTTTTTAAGTCTGGTACCTCACTTTTCTCTCTCTGAGGTTGGTTCTGGTCTTTAAGTATGAACACTCATGACCTAACTTGTGGGTGAGTCTTGCTGAGAAATTCTGAAGACATAAGAGAAATAAGAAGGAAGGAAACAAGACTGTGGAATTATGGGATTATTGAATTTCAATAAAAGGAGTATGAAAACAAGGAACAAAGGCTTCAAACTATACACCAGTATCGGCATTACATTCTGAACTGAGTTTGTAAAGTAAATACTTCAGTATCAGAGTTCAGATTGAATTCCAGTTATATAAAGTGTTTATTTCATGTAGTATACCCCAATATTTTGGTAGCATAATCCCGTGCAAAACAGATTGGGAGAAAAAAAAAGAAAGGAGTTATTATTAGTTTTAAGAAGCTGAGTTTTATTTAATTTCATTTTATTTTCACGAGGGTAGTGCAGGGGAATGAACCTGGGACCTCAGAGCCTCAGGCAAGAAAATCTTTTTAGATATCCACTATGCTATTATCTCTCCTAGATGATACTAACTTTTAAACATATAAGTTTCTATATTTTTTTTTAGAGGAAGGCAAAATAAAATGTGTTTGTATATGCATGTGTATGTATATATTTATGTGTGCAGAGAAAGCCTGACAGTATCAGATGCCATAGGACATTACATTCTGGGATGACAAATACTGAAGAAAATCCCAGGACTGCCCTTACTCACTCAAACAAAAGTCTACCTGGCAGGCAGGCAGGCAGGCAGGCGTTTGTCATGAATTGCTAAGAGCTATGTATTTTAGATAATGACACTATAGCTTAAAAACATATCATGTAACAAGTGAATCGAGCAGTTTCATCGACTGCTATATGTGTTTCTTGTAGGCAGATAACATCTGCCTGATGCTGAATCGCCAATTGACCAATAAGAACGCGTTTGGCAAAGGACAGCCCCTCAACATTAAGTTGGAGGACTCGAAGAGCAGGACCAACAGCTTGAAAGCTGGCAGGAGCTGCTTGTTGCTGGCTTTGAAAGTGACTGGGATCCATGTGGATTCAGTCGGCTAGGAAGGATCGTCAGTTTCCCCAATGAATGGGTACTCACGAGATGCACCACGGGAAGGTCGATCCAATGCATCCTATGACACAGTCTGGCACCGTGGTCTCCTGGTCAAGATCTCAAGATGCCTGCCTCCATGGGTGGCCAACACTATATCGTTTCTTCTCCAAAATAGAAGATTCCGGGTACATCTGGGTGACAAGTCTAGCAGATGGAGACTTGTCTCAAGTGGCCTCCCCCAGGGCTCTGTTCTGGCTCCTACGCTATTTAATATTTACATCAATGACCTCCCAGAAACTTCTTCAAGGAAGTTCATCTAAGCCGATGACATCTGCTGTGCAACTCAGGCATCCAAGTTCGACATCCTCGAGGAAACACTCATGAAAGACATGTCTCTGATATCTGATTACTGTAAAAAATGGCGACTAATTCCTAGCACTGGAAAAACGGTATCATCTGTTTTCCATCTACACCATGCCTCGGCCTCGCGTGAGCTTAATGTGCAGCTTGGCGATACGAGAATCTGGCATGAAGCCCAGCCAGTCTATCTTGGCGTTACTCTCGATCGCACTCTGTCATTTAACAAACATCTCATAAAAACTGCAGCAAAGGTGGGCGCAAGGAATAACATCATTGCAAGACTGGCCAGCTCCTCATGGGGCGTGAGCGCTTCCACACTACGATCATCATCTCTGGCATTATGCTATTCCACTGCAGAATACTGTGCCCCAGTATGGTTCCGTAGCCCCCATGTCCACTTGGTCGATTCCAAATTATATTCCTCCATGAGGATAATTTCTGGAACCATCCGTTCCACCCCGGTTCCATGGCTGCCAGTTCTTAGCAACATCGCCCCACCAGATATTCGTCGGGATGCGGCATCATCTAAGTTCATTTCCCACGTCTACATTCAACCGGACCTGCCAATATACGCGGATATCTTCGCCCACCCTGTCCAACGCTTGACGTCTCGTCACCCAATCTGGTCCCCTACGCCTACACTGAACTTCTCTGTTCCAGTCTCTTGGAAACAGAGCTGGCAGTCAGCTGAGGTAAAGAACAAACACCTCATCACAGACCCCTGCAAGCGTCAACCCGGCTTTGACCTAGCACGTTATGATTGGGCTCTCCTCAATCGCTATCGAACAGACCATGGCCGGTGCGCCGCTATGTTCCACCGCTGGGGAGCCAGAGATGACCCGAACTGCCCCTGCGGCTACAGACAGACTATGACCCACATAGTCAACGACTGCCACCTCTCCAGATTCAAAGGAGGTCTTGAAACTTTACATCAGGCTCAACCTGATGCTGTTGACTGGCTACGGAAGAAGGGCAAACGCTAGAAGAAGAAGAAGATGGAAATGTGTAATTAACATTTTATTTAAGGAAATTAGGTCTTT